>NC_092172.1:30207051-30264551 GCF_045791955.1 Oncorhynchus clarkii lewisi | reverse complement strand
TTTTTTTCGATTAAATCGGTCCATATATACCCAAAATAGCCATCTATGGAAGCTGTGTAATTCAGAAAAAAACATTGTTTTAAAACGCAGCGTCATTTTTTAAAATTAAAAAAGTAGACGATAAACTTTCACAAAACACTTCGAAATACTTTTGTAATCCAACTTTAAGTATTAGTAAACGTTTATAATCTATCAAAATGATCACGGGGCGATGTGTATTCAATAGCTCCTCGTCTTCAAATCAATGGCCGAAAATGTGCACTTCAAAACATCCTGGCGGAGACCGGAAGAAATGGAATCCAGGTAGTTGGATTTACCAACAAAAAACTCCCCGGATAATGACGACAATGGCGACATCGTGTGGAATCTGTAGGAATTGCATGCAGGTCCATAATTAATTTTGTGCCCTTTTAACAATCCATGAAAGTGACGCATGGATATTATTTTTAGCTTTCAGTGAGCAGTTTTTCTTGTGCTTTTCGATGAAACACACAATCTGTTATAGTCACAGCCGTGATTTAACCAGTTTTAGAAACTTCAGAGTGTTTTCTATCCACACATACTAATCATATGCATATACTATATTCCTGGCATGAGTAGCAGGACGCTGAAAAGTTGCGCGATTTTTAACAGAATGTTCGAAAAAGGAGGGGGTAGGCTTAAGAGGTTTTAACAAGTGACATCAGTGTATACTTTGTGTGTGCCTGTTTGTGTGTATGTATGTGACTGAGTGTGTGCCTATGTATGTGTCTATGTGTGTGTGTGCGCAATGTGTGTGTATGCGTACGTGTGTGTATGTGTGTGTTCATGTGTGTGTGTTCCCTGCAGATGGTAGAAAGTGTAAGCTGGGGTCTAGAGGGAAAAACAGACTGAGTCCCTGATTCCCTAATGAGGATGTCTTCATGTTAGACCATCAGCCTACTGGGACAGACAGGCTCATCCCTCCCTCCCTCCCTCCCTCCCTCCCTCCCTCCCTCCCTCCCCTCCCTCCCTCCCTCCCTCCCTCCCTCCCTCCCTCCCTCGTGATGTCCTTGCTGTCAGAATTTGTTTTGTGGTGGGAACGTTCCCACCCACACACTACTGACATCTTCAGCAGGCAGGCAGGGACAATTTAAGCTAGCTGTACTGAAGGCTTCACCCTTAAAGTAAAGTTCACATTAATAATGAATAATAAATCACTAACCGTTAAACCCTGACCCTAGAGCTCTAACCCCTGACCTCGCACCCTTCCTGATTTGATTTCCAGGGAAGACGAGTGTCACTTTTTATCTTCTCCCTAGAAAACCACAGCATCAGACCTACTAGAGAGAGAGGGAGAGGGAGAGGGAGAGGGAGAGAGAGAGAGAGAGGGAGAGAGGGAGAGGGAGAGAGAGAGAGAGAGAGAGAGAGAGGGAGAGAGAGAGGGGGGAGAGAGAGGGGGAGAGAGAGAGGGAGAGAGAGAGAGAGGTGAAGAGGGAGAGAGAGGTGGAGAGGGAGAGAGAGGTGGAGAGGGAGAGAGAGAGGGAGAGAGAGAGAGGGGGAGAGAGAGGGGGAGAGAGAGGGGGAGAGGGAGAGAGAGGGAGAGAATGAAAGAGAGAGGGAAAGAGAGGGAGAGAAGGGGAGAGGAGAAGAGGGAATGTGCTATGGGTGCACTCAGTGAGCTGCCCTCTGGAGAGAGTAACCAGAGTGAGTAACAAAGCAAATCAGATTTTATTGGTCACATACACATGGGTAGCAGATGTTAATGCGAGTGTAGCGAAATGCTTGTGTTTCTAGTTCCGACCATGCAGTAATATCTAACAAGTAATCTAACAAAGTCACAACAACTACCTTATACACACAAATGTAAAGGAACGTAATAAGAATATGTACATATAAATATATGGATGCGCGATGGCCGAACTGCATAGGCAAGATGCAGTAGATGGTATAGGGTACAGTATATACATATGAGATGAGTAATGTAGGGTATGTAAACATTATATAAAGTGGCATTGTTTAAAGTGACTAGTGATACATTTATTACATCCAATTATTAATTATGAAAGTGGCTAGAGATTTGAGTCTGTATGTTGGCAGCAGCCACTCTGTGTTAGTGATGGCTGTTTAACAGTCTGGTGGCCTTGAGATAGCTGTTTTTCAGTCTCTTGGTCCCAGCTTTGATGCACCTGTACTGACCTCACCTTCTGGATGATAGCAATCATCCCTGTGTTAGTGTGTGTGTGTGTGTCTGCCTGCCCTACCCTGCCTTTCCTCCAAGCCTTTTCATCCCTGGTTACCCTACAACCCCTACAGCCCTCTCCCCCATCCTTCCCCAATCCCACCTAAATGAACCAAACAGGTCAGGATAAATACACCAGTCTCCTCTTCTGTGTCAGCAGGGTTGATGGGTTCTCCCTGGGCCTACCAACACACTGCAAAGGGGGAGGAGGGAGGGAGGGGGAAGGATGAGCGAGAGGGCTGTAGGGGTTGACCTGTGTCGACTTCCCGGGGCAACCACAAATGAATGTATAATACTCCTCTAATCAGCCAGGTCACTCCAGATCCAAGGCGATATTCAACGTTCATCCAGGTTCCCAGGACGTCAGGGGATGCCTTCAAAACCGGCCACTAGGGGCAACGGGTAGCACTATTACCATCAAGTAGAATTGTGGCTTTGTGGATGAGGATGGAGGATGGGCATAAGCAGCGAGCCCCAGCTCCGAGGGTCGCGCATTCAATCTAGGGCTGGGTGTTATACCGTATTTTACTATATACCGGTATGATGCACGGACCGGTTTGAGTTTTTACTTTACCTTCTATAACTGTATTTAAATGTTTAGTTTGTTAAATGTGATACGCCGTGCGTGACATCCTTTTCTACAGTTTACTCCTCTACTTGAGTCGTCTCTCTCCCCTCTCTCTCCATTCTGTTTTCCACACAGACCTAGCCCCGCCACCTGTCACTCAAGGAGCGCATTTGTTTTTGCTCGGCCACCAGACACTTGCAATTAGTCTCCATGTTCAATGCAGCACATGCAACAATGACCACGATGGTGCTTCCACTCTGCTTGTTAATATAAATCTACAAGAGTTCTATAATTACACTATTAGTGTTTCTTACATCTGCAAACAGCTAGGTTTTCTTTTCTTAACAAGTTGTGGCTAAGTCTTGCTAGCCGCTAATGCTAATCACTAGTTAGCTGTCTAAAGTAGCAAGCTATAGATCCTGATACCAGTGAAGTTTGTGCAACAGTATCTTCTAAAACAAAGAGGAATAGCCGAAGCATGAATATGTTAGCTACATGAAGTAGCTAACAGAAAACATTTAATGTAGCCAAAGATTATAGGGTCCCCTAGGAAACACTGACCAAAACTTTGGTTCCTACCCAATCACAATAACTTCTCCCTGGCATTTTAATTAGTTGCCATGTCAAACAAGACTGTATACAAAGCGCCCATTATTATCTTCTAACTATGGAATTAGAATAATCATTATTTTCCCAGTTTTATGATCTAATCGCAATTGCAACATTTGGTTTAAAGGCCTAGTAACTTCGGTCAACTCTGAGTTCAACTCGGAATAACCTGTACCATGAAAGTGTCTCACCTCTTAGCCAGGTAAATTTATATGGCAACGAATCCTTCAGAACTAACCTGCAACCGGGCAGGCTAACTCAGGGCTAACTCCATTAATCTCAAATGAAGTGTCTGGACCAATGAAATCAGATTCCCTCCCTCTTGCAAATATTTCATAATCATCCCCTTCATTTGAGGAAGACGACTGATTCAATATTTTATTCCATTGAAATGTTTTTTATTGTGTGTTAAAAAATTGTGAAGCCAGAATACCTGTCACATTACACATTTAGGCTAATGACATAATGCATTTGAAACTTCACACACAGTAAAACTTGTGCATGACTTAATAAACATTATTTTAGTGGGAAAAAAGGTTCTCATGCATTGATAAGTACACCAAAGCACACCAAAGATGGCATTAACAATAACAAGTAATAAAATACAGATGGCACTTCTAAAAGCCTATTTCACACCTTAGCCAGCTGAATTTGCAAGATAACTTTTCTTTCATTTTGGCAAAAATGAAAATGTGGCACTGACTCTCCCATGGATTGATGTTTCAGCATTGTCTCAATGAAGAGTTTGGCGTTCAACTAGCCATGTGCAACATGCACACGCAGTTACAAACCTGCTAGAGTTAGCGTCAGGTGGACAAGCAATATCCACCATCGTAATATGGATGAAACCTGAGCTGGACTGGGAAGTTAACTGAAGCTAGCAAACCCTGAGTAGATATAGCTTGCATTGCAGTATACCCCTCTGGACAAATGTCGAATGCTGAAGTCAAACCGTGTCAAACCATCACGTCTTGTTGCAAACAGGTGCACGCACACTCTCACAAACACACAAGCAAACATACACAAATTCTCACACACACACACAGCTCTCTAAAATTAGCTGCATCCCTTTCTGCTTTTACCCTAGCACTGTAGGGCCCTGAGCGGGAAGCAGGGTATACATCAAAGACTTAATTAGAGCAGAACACTCTCATTCTTTCGCTCTCTCTGTCTCTCTCAGTCTCAATCTCTCTCTGTCTCTCTCTCTCTGTCTCTCTCTCTCTCTCTCTCTCTCTCTGTCGCTCTCTCTCTCTCTCTCTCTCTCTCTCTCTCTCTCAGTCTCAATGTATCTCTCTGTCTCTCTCAGTCTCTCTCTCTCTCTCTCTCTCAGTCTCTCTCTCTCTCTCTCTCTCTCTGTTTTGTGAAAGGTTTTTGTTGTTTTGAGAAGAATGGAGGGTTACAAAAGGGAATTTTGAGTCCTTGAGACAATGGTGGGAGGTTGGGAAGGCCCAAATACGATTATTTTGTCAACAGTATACGGCTCTGTCTCAAATTGAAGTTAAAGAGACTATCAAGGCCCTTGAACAGGACACCAAGTCTATTGAATTGAAGTTGCTCACTCAGAACGACCCTGGACTAGTCATGAACTTACAGGACAAGAGACATGAACTGTGGCCGTTTCTGCATTAAAGAGTGAAGGGTGCCTTGATTAGGTCTCGTTTCGCTTCCCTCAAGGATATGGATGCTCCTAGCATTTATAAAAAAAAACTAGGACAGTCGACATTGCAATGTAAACAGATGGTCTGCCTTCATCTCCATGATGGGAAGGTGACCACGGATGACAGTGAAATGCATCAACATGCAGTGAATTTCTACTCGGCCCTCTATAAGGCGGAGGATTGTGACTCTCTGTGTACTGCACAGTTGTTACACGGTCTTCCTCAATCGGGACCTGAGCAGAGAGTCGCATTGGACTCTGACATTACACTGCAAGAGCTGTCTACAGCAGTTATGCAGCTCTCAACAGGCCGAGCCCCTGGCATCGATGGTTTACCATCTGAGTTTTATAAGCACTTTTGGAGGTCTATTGGGGAGGATTTTTATGAAGTGCTGTGTGAATCTTTTCATGAGGGTTCTCTTCCTGTATCCTGTCAACGTGCGGTGCTTTCACTGTTGCCAAAAAAGGGGGATTTGGCTCTCATAAAAAATTGGAGACCTGTTGCTTTGCTTTGCTGTGCGCTGAATACAAAATTGTTTCTAAATGTCTCTTATACAGGTTGAAAGAGTATCTGGGATTGTTGATCCACAAGGACCAGTCTTACTGTGTACCTGGTCGCTCTATTGTTAACAACTTGTTTCTGATAAGAGATGTTTTAGACATTTGTAAACTGTCTGATGTAAATGTGGGTTTACTTTCGTTGGATCAGGAGAAGGCTTTTGATCATGTGGACCACCAGTGCTTGTTTAAAACGATGAAAGCCTTTGGGTTTGGGGATGTTTTTTTGTCTTGGATGAATTTACTGCATGCTGGGGCCTCGTGTATGGTGAAGGTTGGTGGTGGTTTGAGTTGCCACATCCCTGTCCAAAGGGGCATCAGGCAGGGAAGCCCAATTTCAGGGCAGTTATATAGTCTGGCGATTTAACCAATGCTTTGTTTTTTAAGAGCGAAACTTACTGGTTTCTCTGTGCTGGGTGTAATGAAGGGTCCCACGATAGCACTGTCTGCGTATGCAATGACGTGATAGTTTTTATTGCAGGGGGTGAGGATGTTAAGGTTCTCTCAAACTCTTTAAAGGTGTATGAGGAAGCCTCCTCAGCTAGAGTCAATTGGGGAAAGAGTGAAGCGCTGTGGGCAGGTCAGCTTCAGATGGGGTCCGCTCCATGGTTACCAGGGAGGCTTCAGTGGGGCAGAGATGGGATGAAGACTTTGGGGGTTTTTCTAGGCTCCGATGTCTTTCAGAAAAAGAACTGCCAGACTGTCAAGATGGAAATGGGTGCTGCCCCAGCTGTCTTATAGGGGAAGGGTCCTGGTAGCTAATAATCTTGCTGCCTCTACCCTGTGGCACAGACTAATGATTTTGCAGCCACCAAAGTGTCAGATACAAGAACTTCAGAGGACCCTTGTCAATTTCTTCTGGTCTGGACAACACTGGATTAAAGCTGCAGCCCTGTACCTGCCACTGCACGAAGGTGGGCAAGGCCTGGTGGACATTTCCTCTAGAATCATGGCTTTCCGGCTTCAAGCAGCCCAGAGATTGTTGTACAGAGGCGGTTCTAGCTGGGTCGAAACAGCCTACACATTGATGAGGAGAGCAGGCTGTTTGGGCTTAGACAAGCCCCTCTTAAAGCTGGAAGGGGGTGATTTGCCTGGCCTGACTCCATGTTATGAGTCTGTTATGCAGGCTTGGAGAGTCCTTGTCAAGTCCCGTAAGGCCTGCACGCCACCAGGGATGTGGCTTTTTGAAGAGCCTCTTTTTCACAACACTGCCATTCTGGGTTCAGCTAGCCTATGTTCATGCCTGTTAGGCGTGGGGTGTACCAAGCTGGGTCATCTGATGCGGAGCAGGAGCAGATCATTGGAGGAACTGGGAGAAAGAGCGGGGATCCGATCATCTCGCCTACTGAGGAAGGTCGTTGCTGAGTTCTGCGACTCCTTGCCAGTGCTTCATCTACAGTATGTGACTGACACTTCCAATTCTGATCGGTGGAAGGAGGGTCTGGATTATGTGTTCCCTGTACTGATTGTTAGTGCTGCGATGGAGGCATTCGAGGAGGACGTCGGGATGCTGCTTTCCTTCGATACCACGGAGCTGGGGGAGTTCAAGGAGGTGGGAAAGAAGGCCATGTACAGAATATCTGTAAAGTCCCATGCCTCTTCCCTGGAAGGGCTAAAATCGACGAGGTGGGCGGGTGTGCTTGGTCCAGGTGCCTCTCCTCTACAAACTGCCTATTGATAAGAGGACAGCTGACCTCCAATGGAGGATAATACATGGAGCTATAGCCACCAACATGCATCTGGTACACCTGGACCCTGCTGTTGGGGAGGGGTGTCCATTCTGTCCAGTCTGAAACTCTGGCACATCTGTTTTTACTGTGTCCCAGGTTGGTCAGGATGATTGACCTGATCACTAATTGGTTCTCAACGTTGGGAGAGGTTTTCTCTTCCAAACTGTATATATTTGGACCAAAGTACAGGTTCAGTCAAAAGGGTGTAGTTGTGTTGCTTCACTTTGTGTTAGGGGCAGCAAAATTTGCGATATCTAAGACCCGAAAGAACAGTATTCGGGGACAGGGGTCTGTGGATGTGGTGGGAATGCTGGAGGGAATGTTGGCATCGAGACTAAGGGTTGAGTTTGCCTATTATAAACTTGTCAACAATATTGATCTGTTTTTGAGTATATGGGGTATTCAGAGGCTGTTGTGTTTAGTTACTGTGGAGGAGGAATTGGAGTTGTGTTTTTAATTGATGTGTAACATGTGGTTTTGTATGAGTATTTATTGTGTGGTGGGCCCCCAGACCCAATAAAGATGATTTAAAACTCAAACTCTCTCAGTCTCAGTCTCTCAATGTCTCTCTGTCTCTCTCTCTCTGCCTCAGTCTCTCAATGTCTCTCTCTGTCTCTCTCACTCTCAGTCTCAGTCTCTCAATGTCTCTCTCTCTCTCTCTCTCTCTCTCTCAGTCTCAGTCTCAGTCTCTCAATGACTCTCTGTCTCTCTGTCTCTCTCTCTTTGCCTCAGTCTCTCAATGTCTCTCGCTCTCTCTCTCTCTCTCAGCCTCAGTCTCTCAATGTCTCTCTCTCAATCTCTCTCTCTCTCTCTCTCTCAGTCTCAGTCTCTCAATGTCTCTCTCTGTCTCTCTCTCTCTCAGTCTCAGTCTCTCAATGTCTCTCTGTCTCTCTCTGTCCCAGTCTCTCAATGTCTCTCTCTGTTTCTTTCTCTCATTCTCCAATATTCTCTCTGTTTCTCTCTCTCCCAAATTCAAATGGCTTTAAAAGGCATGAAACGTGTTACCACATACATTGCAAAAGATAACATTAAGATACAACATATCAATGATGCCGCACACTGTTGATGATAATAATACAAATAATAATACTCAATGAGTAGTAACAATTAACATGACAAGAAGTAAGAAGTAAGAAATTAATGAGGACAATAAATAAATAGTGAGAAAGACATATGTAGCAAAGTTGTCTGTGGCCATCCCTGCAAGTGTGGCGAGAAGCTACATACACTATATATACAAAAGTATGTGGACACAACTTAAAATTAGTGGATTCGGCTATTTCAGCCACAACCGTTGCTGACAGGTCTATAAAATCGAGCACACAGCCACGCAATCTTTATATGGAAACATTGGCAGTAGAATGGCCTTGCTGAAAAGCTCAGTGACTTTCAACATGGCACTGTCATAGGACGTCACCTTTTCAAAAAGTCAGTTGGTCAAATTTCTGCCCTGCTAGACCTGCCCTGGTCAAATGTAAGTGCTGTTATTATGAAGTGGAAATGTCTAGGACCGCAAAGTTATAGGCCACACAAGCACACAGAACGGGACCGCCGAGTGCTGAAAATCGTCTGTCCTCGGTTGCAATATTCACTACCGAGTTCCAAATTGCAACGTCAGCACAAGAACTGTTCGTCAGAGCTTCATGAAATGGGTTTCCAAGGCCTAGCAGCCGCACACAAGCCAAAGATCACCATGAGCTATGCCAAACATCGTCTGGAGTGGTGTAAAGCTGGAAATATGTTCTTTGGAGTGATGAATCACACTTCACCGTCTGGCAGTGATGGATGAACCTGGGTTTGGCGGCGAACGCTACCTGGCCCAATGCAAAGTGCCAACTGTAAAGTTTGATGGAGGAGGAATAATGTCCTGGGGCTGTTTTTCATGGTTCAGGGAAATCTTAACGCTACAGCATACAATTCTAGACATTCTAGACAATTCTGTGCTTCCAACTTCGTGGTAACAGTTTGTGGAAAGCCCTTTCCTGTTTCAGCATGACAATGCCCCCCGTGCACAAAGCGAGGCCCATACAGACATGGTTTGTTGAGATTGGTGTGGAAGAACTTGACTGGCCTGCACAGAGCCCTGACCTCAACCCCATCGAACACCTGTGGGATGAATTGGAACTCCGACTGCGAGCCAGGCCTAATCACCAAACATCTGTGCTTGACCTCACTAATGCTCTTGTGGCTGAATGTTCTAACATCTAGTGGAAAGCCTTCCCAGAAGAGTGGAGGCTGTTATAGTAGCAAAGGGGGGACCAACTCCATATTAATGGCCATGATTTTGGAATGAGATGTTCGATGAGCAGGTGTCCACATACTGTTGGAATGAGATGTTCGATGAGCAGGTGTCCACATACTGTTGGAATGAGATGTTCGATGAGCAGGTGTCCACATACTTTTGGTTATGTAGTGTATTTTGCAGCTAATATGGCACAAAGGGGTTTTCTCCTGATACATACTGAATTTTCTTGGTTTCAAAATGTGTGCATTGTTTTTCAGTTTTGGGAAAGAAAATAGTATAGTTCCCATAGTGTAGGAGAAAATGCAGCTCTGTCTCGACCTCTCTGAGGGCAGAGTGAGCACAACCTGTCCTCTCTGGGTAGCCAGATTTGTCTGTGACGGCCGGTTTCTATGGCCAGGCTGTTCTCACTTAGTCTCTTTCCATCGCTCTCCCTCCATCTCTCTGCATCTCTCTGCATCTCTCTGCATCTCTCTCTCTCCATCTCTCTGCATCTCTCTCCATCTCTCTGCATCTCTCTCCATCTCTCCCTCCATCTCTCTCCATCTCTCTGCATCTCTCCCTCCATCTCTCCATCTCTCTCCATCTCTCTCCATCTCTCCCTCCATCTCTCTCCATCTCTCTCCATCTCTCTCCATCTCTCTCCATCTCTCTGCATCTCTCTCCATCTCTCCCTCCATCTCTCTCCATATCTCTCCATCTCTCTCCATCTCTCTGCATCTCTCTGCATCTCTCTCTCCATCTCTCTGCATCTCTCTCTCTCTCTCTCTCTCTCTCTCTCTCTCTCTCTCTCTCTCTCTCTCTCTCTCTCTCTCTCTCTCTCTCTCTCTCTCTCTCTCTCTCTCTCTCTCTCTCTCTCTCTCTCTCTCTCTCTCTCACACACACAAACTGACTTGGGACGTTCTGGTTATGTGCATGCTAGGGTGTGTGTGTGTGTGTTTGCGTGAGTGCGTGCATGAAGTTATTGTATATAAGTGAATGAGGATAATGCAGTGGGATAGTGTTTAACCCTTTGACATGTACGAGCACACGGGTGTGATCATTCTAAAGTGGTCCCTGCATTGTACGCTCAATCCGCTGTGATTAGAACACTTAGTTAGAACGTCCAGTTAGGATTGACACAACAGTTAGCGTTTGAGCTGGCCACATTGTTTTTTTTCACAGAAACACAGTCTTCACAACGTTATGTCGTCCATGTGAAAGGCTAACACAATTCTCATCCAAACCGGAAGATGTCAGCTACATTAGTTGTAGCGCTAACTGAGGAAAGAGTGACCTAACACAAGCGGTCATATTTAGCTAACTCTCGGCTGACAGAAACCGTAATTAGCTAATAGAAATTACTATTTACAATTAATCACATCACGGATGACCTCACCAGTGATATAAATAATTGAATAAAACGTGATGGGTATTTTGTGCGAGCCGCCATATTTGTTTTTTCATGTCAACCAAAGATAAGATGTTGCAAGATGAGTTGGGTCTGTTTGCAGTATGCATGTTGAATGGGGTGTGTCGTCAAAAGACGATTGAACCATCCCTTCACTTCATTTTGTTCTAGCATCTTTGGTCTGGCAGACATTTACGTGACAACCGGAATGCATTTTATGATGTCAACAAACATGGCGCCACGCTGAACACTGTGCCTGGACTGGACCTCAGTGTCAAGGAAGGCTCCTGCCATGGAGCTGGACTGGACGCCATGTCTGGACGACACCGGCGCAGAGGAAGGCTCCTGCCATGGAGCGGGACTGGACGCCGTGTCTGGACTGGGCATCGGCGCAGAGTAGAGCTCCTGCCATGGAGCTGGACTGGACGCCGTGTTTGGAAGCTCCGGACCCTCGCCGAAGGTTCCGGACCATTGACCGTCTCAGGTGATTCCGGGCCGTGGACCGTCTCAGGAGGTTCCGGGCCGTGGACCGTCTCAGGAGGTTCCGGGCCATGGACTGTCTCAGGAGGTTCCGGGTCGTGGACCGTCTCAGGAGGTTCTGGGCCGTGGACTGCCTCAGGAGGTTGCGGACCGTGGACCGTCTCTGGAGGTTCCGGACCGTGGACCGTCTCTGGAGGTTCCGGAACGTGGACCGTTTCTGGAGGTTCCGGGCTGTGGACCGTCGTTGGAGGTTTCGGACTGTGGACTGTCGCCGGAAGCTCTGGACTGGGAACCGTCGCCGGAAGCTCTGGACTGGGAACCGTCGCCGGAAGCTCTGGACTGGGAACCGTCGCCAGAAGCTCTGGACTGGGAACCGTCACCGGAAGATCTGGACTGGGAACTGTCGCCGGAAGCTCTGGACTGGGGAACGTCGCAGGAAACCTGGTGCGTGGGGCCGACACTGGTGGTACCAGAGTGGTGACACGCACCTCAGAGTGAGCACGAGGAGCAGGCACAGGACGTACCGGACTGGGGAGGCGCTCCTCCAAATGCCTGCGTTTCCGCATACTCCTCGCCAACTCCATTCTCCGGTATCCCTCCTCGCACTGTTCTATTGAATCCCAGGCGGGCTGTGGCACTCTCCCTGGGTCGACCGACCACCTCTCTACCTCCTCCCATGTTGTCACTGGTTCACACCTCGGCTCTGCCGACCACCCCGTGTGCCCCCTCCCAAAAATGCTTTTCTGGTTGTCTTTTGGGCTTTCCTTGTGGCCGCGAACCCTGCGTCGTCGCTGTTCTCCCTTCTCTCCTTGCGTCCTCTGTGACTCCTGCCAAGGAAGTATCCCCTGTCCTTCCATTATTTCCTCCCAGGTCCAACTTATTTTCCCCATCGTTGCCCGCTGCTTGGTCCTTGACTGGTGGGATATTCTGTCACGATCGTTGGAATCATACTCGGACCAACGTGCAGCGTGATCTGGGTTCCACATCTGTTATTTAAAGTAAGTGAACCACACAACAAAACAATAAAGAAATAAACGAAACGTGACGACAATGGAGTGCTAACATGCAACTACACATAAACAATAACCCACAAACACAGGTGGAAAAAAAGGCTACCTAAATATGATCCCCAATTAGAGACAACGATTACCAGCTGCCTCTAATTGGGATTCATACAAAATCACCAACATAGAAAAACAAAACTAGAACCCCACTTGGAAACAAAAAACTAGACTAACCCCCAGTCATGCCCTGACCTACTGTACCATAGAAATGAAGGCTCTCTATGGTCAGGACATGACACTTACTTTGATAGGAACGCACACATGTCCAAAGTTATTATTAATAGTGAAGGCAATGTGGCCGCCAGCCGGAAAATGTGCCAGGGAGGAAAACGTTTGTGCTTGGGCTCTCGCCGAAGAGAGACATTTGTCTGGCTCAGTAATGTCTCAAACAGAAACGATCCGCAACAGTGAAATGGGCAGAACACACCTCAATTCAAACAGATGTTAGAAAATAAAAACAACTTAACAACAAAATAATTTGAAATTGACAAGCTGCTCTATAGCCAATAGATCATTAGCAGGCAGCGTACCTTGGTCTGAGGGCAGTGTGGGTGAATTGTTCTGTTGTGTAACAATCACATTTTGGAAAAGTAAGTGCATTGTGACACCACGCGCATAAAAAAGACTGGCCACTGGTGAGGTCACTGCTTTCCTTTCTCCTCCAAACAGATGGAACTAACACACAATGACCTGCTTTCTTAATAGCACTGACTGGGGACATTCACACACACACGCGCACTCACACACACACGCACTCACACATGAAGGCAGGCAGGCAAGCTTGCAGTCCGACGCACACCGCCAGATGCACAGCCCCATAACAGTCAGGTTTAGTTGAGATTTATGTAGATTTATGTTCTCCATTAAAATACATAGCTAATATAAAACCACTGAAGAATTGTGGTAAAACAAATAGCAATTATGATGTATGGGAAAGAATGCCCTAATCTAATATCTTAAACCTCTGGAAATAGAATGCCTACATGCAAAACCTTAATATCGCATAATGATGCAAGCAGGTCCCATTATAATGAGATAACAACTTTGTGCTATGGTTAAACTGGTCATCTGTTTTCGCAGATTTTATGTAAGAGGAGGGAGGAGGAGGGCGAGGTAAGAGGAGATATGTGGGTCCTCCCTGCAACACGGAAACACACTCCCTGGAGCAACACACCCCCACGACACACCCAAAACTCTGCACACACGTCACAAAGCCTGTGCACACACACACATACACACAGACACACACATGTCACACAAGCCTGCCACCATGACTCTGATTTAGATAGTAAAATAAGTATAGTGTGTCCTCTGAAGGAAAGCCCTACTTTAGCTCTGGGGAAGAAAGCAGAGAGAGAGGTAGGGAGAGCAGAGAGAAGAGGGAGCGAGTAGAGATAGAGGCAGAGAGAGGCAGAGAGAGAAAGAAAGATTGAGAGAGAGAGGGGGGGGGGGTAGAGAGAGAGAGGAGTAGAGAGAGAGAGAGAGAGAGAGAGAGCAGAGAGAAGTGACACACAGGGTTTTGACAGATCAATAGCATTTCCTACTAACCTTCCATGGCGTATTTCATATCCAGGGCAAACAGGTTCCATATGAACTCAGCGCTGACCTTCCCCATATTCAGTTCTTGGGGAAATCTGTGGGAGGAATTACAATGGATCCACATCACACTCATTTCCTCATAATCACAAGCTTGACTGGACACTCAGACTGCCTGTTTCTGTCTCGAATAGCACCCCAATCCCTAGCTCTGGTCAGAAGGAGTGTGGAAGTGGGTTGGACAGAAAATAGGGTGTCACTGGAGATTTGGGATAAATTGGTTGAATCTCAGAGGAAGAATTCAACTGAAGATCTAATAACCCCGAGAGAGAGAGAGAGAGAGAAACCAAGAGAGAGGGAGGGTGTTATATGTGAGAGGTGGAGAAAGGGAGACAGAGATAGATAAAGGTAGAGAGATAAAGAGAGATAGATAAAGAGAGATATTTATAAAGGTAGATAGATAGAGAGAGCGATAAAGTTAGATATATAGAGAGATAGATAAAGTTAGATAGAAAGAGAGATAGATAAAGAGAGATAGACAAAGAGAGATAGCTGGAGAGAGAAATAGATAAATGTATTTAGGTAGATAGATAGAGAGATAGATAAAGAGAGATAGATAAAGGTAGATAGATAGAGAGAGACAGATAAAGGTAGATAGATAAAGAGAGATAGATAAAGAGAGATAGATAAAGGTAGCTAGAGAGATAGATAAAGAGAGATAGCTGGAGAGAGAGATAGATAAAGGTATTTAGGTAGATAGAGAGATAGATGAAGAGAGATAGATAAAGGTAGATAGATAGAGAGAGACAGATAAAGGTAGATAGATAAAGAACGATAGATAAAGAGAGATAGATAAAGGTAGCTAGATAGATAAAGAGAGAGATAAGAGAGAGCGAGCAGAGCAGAAGTCACGATCAGATGAGCTCCTGCATTTTTCAGGATTTTCTTTAAAAAAGATAGATTAGGAGTTAGATTAGGAGTTGGATTTTTTGTCAGGAACACATACTGGATTCTACCCTCTACAACATAACCCCCACTTCAAATCAAAACTTAAAACCTACAACCTGATTTTGGACGGAATTACGGAATCACCTGGAAGGTTCACAACAACCAAGGATTATTACTCGATACAGCAAATTCTCTGGAAAACAACAGAAACCTGAAAACACCATCCAACCTGGAACTGAGTGAGTAATGTTTAGTCTGAAACTATATTTTATTTCCAAAAGCCAAGAAGAAAAATACACAACATTACTTTATAAGGACTGAATTCTAACATAATTCTGCCAAGCTTGATACAGCTTCAACATTCACTGACGTGTCAAGTGAGAGGTGTCAAAGCTATTAGCCCAACAATGGCAGGAGAGTCACACAGCCTACCCCAACCAAAATGGAGAGGCCTTAGAAGCTCCCTCCCGCTGTTCAGAGGTAATTCAAATACAGTACCCTGTGCATGTAAAGAATGATAAAGCAAGAAAATATTACAAAATGAAGCTCCTTTGGGAAAATCAAGAGACACTTTTTGCTGACTATTACAAAAATGGGAACATCAGCAAACGTATCTTCCACACAAACCATCCCCTGGCATGGCACAGTGCTATATTAGCACACTACCCTTTGTTAAGAGAGGGGGGGGTTAACGAGGGGTGGAAACTCAGAATACTTGACAACGAGGACTCTGAGTCAGCTAATATAAACCTCTATTAATCCGGAACAGTACTTGTACAGGGTAACCCCAAACAGTTTCAGCTGGACTTTCACCAAATTAAAGAATTAGCCCAGCAGGAGAAGCTCTCCCTTGATAAAGATACCCCCACCCCAAGCGGGTCAGACCAGACCTCTTCAGTATGTAACCCCACCGACGAGCAACCCCCAGCGGAGAGTCAACCTCCCAGCACAGATTACCACTCCCTCATTGAAGTTAAGGACAAATTCACCCAGCTGGAGGTAAGGTAGGTGGAAATGGAACAGCAGGTGATTACACTTCAGTCAGCACAGACCCAGACAACAGTCCAGCACAACAACATCCCCTTAACCAGACCCAGAATGCTGGAGGTGGAGAGAGACATATCTGCACTCTGGACAGTGGTGAGACAACTTCAACAGGAGAAAGAGCAGGATCAGGAGAAGAACAGAGCACTAGAGGAGAGGATCAGACTGCTGGTGGAGGAGAGGTGGAGGGGGATGGAGGAGAGGGTGAGGGAGACGGAGGAGAGGTTGAGGGGGACGGCGTGTGACAGAGAACAACCCACTAGAGAGGTGGCCACCCCCACAGAGAAGTCAGCAGAACAGCCCACCTCAGCACCCGACAAAAGTCTCGACACCACAGCAGAACAGTCCACACCAGACCCTGACCATAGAGTCGACATCACAGCAGAACAGACAAATGAAGAACCCCAAGCCCAGCGGCTCTCACCCCCTCTGAGCACCCCCCCTGTCAGCCACCCTGATAGCCCTTCTGACAACCCCCCCGACACCCACTGAGGACAAACACAAGACACAGATTGTACTACTTATGGACTCAAATGGGAAATATATAGAAGAAAAAAAACTTTTTCCCAAACACAGTGTGTCTAAACTCTGGTGTCCAAACACCCAGCACGCCCTCGACCTTCTGTCTGAGGACCAACTAGGCTCACCTAGCCACATAATAATACACACAGGCACAAACGACCTGAGAGCACAGCAGGAAAGGGTGGCCACAGCACTGAAGGGAGTGATTGAAAAGGCTTCTTCTACTTTCCCCAACGCACAAGTGGTTATCTCCACCCTGCTACCACGAAAAGACTTCCACCCTGCCACAATACAGCGGGTAAACGCAAGTATTTCCTGTGACTGTGCCTCAAAACCAAATGTTTTCCTGGCCCACCACTCCACCCTGGACTTGAACAGCCTCTATGACCAGGTCTACCTCTACAAGGCAGCAGGGCCCACCTTTGCCCGAACCCTAAAGGACATCGCTCTCAAACGTATCCCCAACACTTCACACAGGAGCAACAGATCAATAGACACCCCACCCAGACCAGCGAGACACCCTCCCAGACCTGCAGGACCCTCCCCTGGACCTACACATAGAGGACCCACGCCAAGAGGAATTACATCCAGACCACAGCACCCCCAGACACATCCACACCCCCACCCCAACCAATCAACACCCCCCCACGTCAACCATGCCCACACCCCATTTAGGCCCCCTCAGATCAGACCTATGCCACTCCTGCCCACCCCATGCACCCCACCCCCGCAAAGGGGGCCTCAACATGAAAGCCACACATACGCCCAGGTAGTGAGCGGGCAAACAGTCCCAACCCCCACTCTCACACTCGACCAAGCCAATGGCATGTTCCAGATGCTCAGCAGGCTCTGCTCACACTTACTGGCCTGAGGCCAAACCACAACCAACAACATTGGACACTCTATGGAACAAAAAGCCTTCACTATTTCATCCTGGAATATCCAAGGCCTGAGGTCATCTGCCTTTGGCCTAAAGAGCAGGAACCCGGACTTCACCAAAGAAATCGGTAATACAGACATTGTCATCCTGCAAGAAACCTGGTATAGAGGAGACGGACCCACTGGTTGCCCTCTAGGTTACAGAGAGCTGGTAGTCCCATCCACCAAACTACCAGGTGTGAAACAGGGAAGGGACTCAGGGGGTATGCTAATTTGGTATAGAGCAGACCTAACTCACTCCATTAAATTAATCAAAACAGGAACATTCTACATTTGGCTAGAAATTCAAAAGGAAATTATCCTAACAGAGAAAAATGTCATCCTGTGTGCTACCTATATCCCCCCACTAGAATCCCCATACTTTAATGAAGACAGCTTCTCCATCCTGGAGGGGGAAATCAATCACTTCCAGGCCCAGGGACATGTACTAGTCTGTGGCGACCTAAATGCCAGAACCGGACAAGAACCTGACACCCTCAGCACACAGGGGGACAAACACCTGCCTGGAGGTGACAGCATTCCCTCCCACATATGCCCCCCTAGGCACAACTATGACAACATAACCAACAAAAACGGGTCAAAACTCCTGCAGCTCTGTCGCACGCTGGGTATGTACATAGTCAATGGTAGGCTTCGAGGGGACTCCTATGGTAGGTACACATATAGCTCATCTCTTGGAAGTAGTACTGTAGACTACTTTATCACTGACCTCAACCCAGAGTCTCTCAGAGCGTTCACAGTCAGCCCACTGACACCCCTATCAGACCACAGCAAAATCACAGTCTACTTAAACAGAGCAATACTCAATCATGAGGCATCAAAGCCAAAGGAACTGAGTAACATTAAGAAATGCTATAGATGGAAGGAATGCAGTTTGGAAACCTACCAAAAAACAATTAGGCAAGAACAAATTCAATCCCTTTTAGACCATTTCCTGGGTAAAACGTTCCACTGTAATAGTGAAGGTGTAAACTTGGCAGTAGAAAATCTTAACAGTATATTTGACCTCTCAGCTTCCCTATCAAATCTAAAAATCTCAAATAGAAAACTGAAGAAAATTAACAATAATGACAAATGGTTTGATGAAGAATGCAAAAATCTAAGAAAGAAATTGAGAAACCTGTTCAACCAAAAACATAGAGACCCGGAAAATCTGAGTCTACGCCTTCACTATGGTGAATCACTAAAACAATACAGAAATATACTACGGAAAAAGAAGGAACAGCATGTCAGAAATCAGCTCAATGTAATTGAAGAATCCATAGACTCTAACCACTTCTGGGAAAATTGGAAAACACTAAACAAACAACAACACAAAGAATTATCTATCCAAAATGGAGATGTATGGGTAAACCACTTCTCCAATCGTTTTGGCTCTATAACAAAGAATAAAGAGCAAAAACATATACATGATCAAATACAGATCAAATCAACTATTAAAGACTACCAGAACCCACTGGATTCTCCAATTACATTGAATGAGTTACAGGACAAAATAAAAACCCTCCAACCCAAAAAGGCCTGTGGTGTTGATGGTATCCTCAATGAAATGATCAAATATACAGACAACAAATTCCAATTGGCTATACTAAAACTCTTTAACATCATCCTTAAATCTGGCATCTTCCCCAATATTTGGAACCAAGGACCGATCACCCCAATCCACAAAAGTGGAGACAAATTTGACCCCAATAACTACCGTGGAATATGCGTCAACAGTAACCTTGGGAAAATCCTCTGCATTATCATTAACAGCAGACTCGTACATTTCCTCAATGAAAACAATGTACTGAGCAAATGTCAAATTGGCTTTTTACCAAATTACCGTACAACAGACCATGTATTCACCCTGCACACCCCAATTGACAACCAAACAAACCAAAACAAAGGCAAAGTCTTCTTTGTTGATTTCAAAAAAAGCCTTCGACTCAATTTGGCATGAGGGTCTGCTATACAAACTGATGGAAAGTGGTGTTGGGGGTAAAACATACGACATTATAAAATCCATGTACACAAACAACAAGTGTGCGGTTAAAATTGGCAAAAAACACACACATTTCTTCACACAGGGTCGTGGGGTGAGACAGGGATGCAGCTTAAGCCCCACCTTCTTCAACATATATATCAACTAATTGGCGCGGGCACTAGAAAAGTCTGCAGGACCCGGTCTCACCCTATTAGAATCCGAAGTCAAATGTCTGCTGTTTGCTGATGATCTGGTGCTTCTGTCACCAACCAAGGAGGGCCTACAGCAGCACCTAGATCTTATGCACAGATTCTGTCAGACCTGGGCCCTGACAGTAAATCTCAGTAAGACCAAAATAATGGTGTTCAAAAAAATTTCTACTGGGTGAAATTCCACAGTGTGCCATCACAGCAGCAAGATTTGTGACCTGTTGCCACAAGAAAAGGGCAACCAGTGAAGAACAAACACCATTGTAAATACAACCCATATTTATGCTTATTTATTTTCCCTTGTGTTCTTTTAACCATTTGTACATTGTTACAACACTGTATATATATATATATATATATATATATATATATATATGTATAATATGACATTTGTAATGTCTTTATTGTTTTGAAATTTCTGTTTGTGTAATGTTTACTGTTCATTTTTATTGTTTATTTCACTTTTGTATATTATCTACCTCACTTGCTTTTGCAATGTTAACACATGTTTCCCATGCCAATAAAGCCCCTTGAATTGAATTGAATTAAAGAGAGATAGATAAAGAGAGATAGATAAAGGTAGAGAGGATAACAGAGAGAGATGGGGAAGTGAAGACAGAGAAAGAAGAGCGGGAGAGAGATAGGAAGAGGCGTTTGCAGATAAATGGTTATTTTGTATATTATAGATTTCCAGTCAGCCCTTAATTGTGAAGTCACAGGGATAATTATCCAGCCTACACACAACGATGGAATGACAGGAATTACGTTAAAGGCTTTTTGCGCAGATAAGGTCAATTTCCCTCTCAATGTGTTACTTTCCCTTATATAGCTCTCACACACAAAAACAAACACGAATGCGCAAACACACAACCACACACACACTAACACAAAACACTTGCACACATATGCAGCACGCACATGCACACAAATGCAAAACACATGCATGTGTACATATGTATGCACACACACACACACTAATATAAGGCAGCACATCTTGCCTTGAGAAATACTTGTGAGATAATCCTTAAATGTTCCTCATAGCTCATGCATCTACCCCTCCCCCCAGTTGTGACACATCTAAATCACGCAAGCACGCAGACTCAGATGCAGAAAGAGACACACACACACACACACACACACACACACACACACACTCTTTCTCCATCTCTCTCTTGCTTTCCCTCTCTCACTGATTTCTGTTGCTTATTCACTAGCCGTTTATGCCCTCAGCTATCCCAGAGCCATTATCCCAAAATAGATCTATCACTGTGTGTGTGTCTGTGTGTGTCCATTTTGTACGTACTGGTTGATGACAGGGGTGTAGGCGGTGCGGTCCTCGTCGATCACAGACACCATGAGAGTGATGAGCTTGGGCCAGAAGTCCAGGTTCTTTATTGACGGACCCTGCTCCTCCCGGGGAAGATTCTGCTTACGGGCCTGTAGGGGGATAGAAGAAGAGGGGGTGGAGAGAGAAAGAGACAGAGAGAGAGAGAGGCAGAGATGAAGGTTGTGGTGGAGCTCAGTAATCCCAGACAGACAGACAGACAGACAGACAGACAGACAGACAGACAGACTTTTACAGAGAGCAGAGAGTTTTGCATGGCAAGCTAAGCCTGCAGCTCATGTTTATTCAAGACATGGCCTGACATCTTAAATGGAGCTAAACAGAAACCAGACAAACACAGATAAAAGCTCACATTGACACCTCAGCCCATCTCCTCCCAGAGTGTGTGTGTGCAGGTTGATGATGGCATGCGTGCACACCCTGATCTGTTCACCCGAGTTGCTACCCTGACCTGGACCTGCTGTTTCAACTCTCTCTCTCTCTCTCTCTCTATCTCTCTCTCCCTCCACGTCTCTCTCTCTCTCTCTCTCTCCACCCCTCTCTCTCTCTCTCTCTCTCTCTACCTCGCTCTCTCTCTCTCTCTCTCCCTCCCTCGCTCTCTCTCTACCTCTCTCTACCTCTGAATGCTCAGCTATGAAAAGCCAATGGACATTTTCTCCTGATGTGCTGACCTGTTGCACCCTCAATAACCACTGTGATTATAAATGTTTGAATATCTTGAAAAACGATTTGGCCTTAAGGTCCATGTACCTTTATAATCTCCACCCAGCACAGCCAGAAGGGGAATGCCCCCGCAGAGCCTGATTCCTCACTAAGTTTCTTCCTAGGTTCCTGCCTTTCTAGACAGTTTTTCCTATCCACCGTGCCTCTACATCCGCATTGCTTGCTCCCTGAGATTTTAGGCTTAGTTTCTGTAAAAGCACTTTGTGACAATTGCTGTTGTAAAAATGCCTTTGTAAATCCATTTGATATATTGATTGATTGAGGCATGTGTGTGATTGTGTGCCAGAGTGCATGTGTGTGTGTGTTTGGCTGCAGTGAAACACCTTTTCTAGAGCAGCCCTGCCCTTCTTCCACTGATGCCGTCTTCTAAAACACTGATTGAACTGAACTGTCTGTTTCTGCTTAATCACTTGTTATTGGGAGCACCATCTGTTCTACACAGATAGAGATAGAACAGAACCGCATGGAAAGAGCAGTAGGAGAGTTTTAGCAGTCTGTAGACTAGTGCTGGTTTACAGATCTGATTGTCTGTAGTCCAGTCCTGGTACAGTATATGAGTTGATAGTTGTCTGTAGACCAGTCCTGGTACAGTATATGCTCTGATAGTTGTCTATAGACCAGTCCTGGTACAGAATATGCTCTGACAGTTGTCTGTAGACCAGTCCTGGTACAGTATATGAGTTGATAGTTGTCTGTAGACCAGTCCTGATACAGTATATGAGTTGATAGTTGTCTGTAGACCAGTCCTGATACAGTATATGCTCTGATAGTTGTCTGTAGACCAGTCCTGGTACAGTATATGAGTTTATAGTTGTCTGTAGACCAGTCCTGATACAGTATATGCTCTGATAGTTGTCTGTAGACCAGTCCTGGTACAGTATATGAGTTGATAGTTGTCTGTAGACCAGTCCTGGTACAGTATATGAGTTGATAGTTGTCTGTAGACCAGTCCTGGTACAGTATATGCTCTGATAGTTGTCTGTAGACCAGTCCTGGTACAGTATATGAGTTGATAGTTGTCTGTAGACCAGTCCTGATACAGTATATGCTCTGATAGTTGTCTGTAGACCAGTGCTGGTACAGTATATGAGTTGATAGTTGTCTGTAGACCAGTCCTGGTACAGTATATGAGTTGATAGTTGTCTGTAGACCAGTCCTGGTACAGTATATGAGTTGATAGTTGTCTGTAGACCAGTCCTGGTAGAGTATATGTTCTGATAGTTGTCTGTAGACCAGTCCTGGTACAGTATATGAGTTGAAAGTTGTCTGTAGACCAGTCCTGATACAGTATATGCTCTGATAGTTGTCTGTAGACCAGTGCTGGTGCAGTATATGAGTTGATAGTTGTCTGTAGACCAGTCCTGGTACAGTATATGAGTTGATAGTTGTCTGTAGACCAGTCCTGGTACAGTATATGAGTTGATAGTTGTCTGTAGACCAGTCCTGGTAGAGTATATGTTCTGATAGTTGTCTGTAGACCAGTCCTGGTACAGTATATGAGTTGATAGTTGTCTGTAGACCAGTCCTGATACAGTATATGCTCTGATAGTTGTCTGTAGACCAGTGCTGGTGCAGTATATGAGTTGATAGTTGTCTGTAGACCAGTCCTGGTACAGTATATGAGTTGATAGTTGTCTGTAGACCAGTCCTGGTACAGTATATGAGTTGATAGTTGTCTGTAGACCAGTCCTGGTACAGTATATGCTCTGATAGTTGTCTGTAGACCAGTCCTGGTACAGTATATGAGTTGATAGTCGTCTGTAGACCAGTCATGGTACAGTATATGAGTTGATAGTCGTCTGTAGACCAGTCCTGGTACAGTATATGATCTAACAGGTTTCTGTAGACCAGTCCTGGTACAGTATATGAGTTGATAGTTGTCTGTAGACCAGTCCTGGTACAGTATATGAGTTGATAGTCGTCTGTAGACCAGTCCTGGTACAGTATATGAGTTGATAGTCGTCTGTAGACCAGTCCTGGTACAGTATATGAGTTGATAGTCGTCTGTAGACCAGTCCTGGTACAGTATATGATCTGATAGTTGTCTGTAGACCAGTCCTGGTACAGTATATGATCTGATAGTTGTCTGTAGACCAGTCCTAGTACAGTATATGAGTTGATAGTTGTCTGTAGACCAGTCCTGGTACAGTATATGAGTTGATAGTTGTCTGTAGACCAGTCCTGGTACAGTATATGAGTTGATAGTTGTCTGTAGACCAGTCCTGGTACAGTAAATGATCTGATAGTTGTCTGTAGACCAGTCCTGGTACAGTATATGAGTTGATAGTTGTCTGTAGACCAGTCCTGGTACAGTATATGAGTTGATAGTTGTCTGTAGACCAGTCCTGGTACATTATATGAGTTGATAGTTGTCTGTAGACCAGTCCTGGTACAGTATATGAGTTGATAGTTGTCTGTAGACCAGTCCTGATACAGTATATGCTCTGATAGTTGTCTGTAGTCCAGTCCTGGTACAGTATATGAGTTGATAGTTGTCTGTAGACCAGTCCTGGTACAGTATATGAGTTGATAGTTGTCTGTAGACCAGTCCTGGTACAGTATATGCTCTGATAGTTGTCTATAGACCAGTCCTGGTACAGAATATGCTCTGACAGTTGTCTGTAGACCAGTCCTGGTACAGTATATGAGTTGATAGTTGTCTGTAGACCAGTCCTGATACAGTATATGAGTTGATAGTTGTCTGTAGACCAGTCCTGATACAGTATATGAGTTGATAGTTGTCTGTAGACCAGTCCTGATACAGTATATGCTCTGATAGTTGTCTGTAGACCAGTCCTGGTACAGTATATGAGTTTATAGTTGTCTGTAGACCAGTCCTGATACAGTATATGCTCTGATAGTTGTCTGTAGACCAGTCCTGGTACAGTATATGAGTTGATAGTTGTCTGTAGACCAGTCCTGGTACAGTATATGAGTTGATAGTTGTCTGTAGACCAGTCCTGGTACAGTATATGCTCTGATAGTTGTCTGTAGACCAGTCCAGGTACAGTATATGAGTTGATAGTTGTCTGTAGACCAGTCCTGGTACAGTATATGCTCTGATAGTTGTCTGTAGACCAGTGCTGGTACAGTATATGAGTTGATAGTTGTCTGTAGACCAGTCCTGGTACAGTATATGAGTTGATAGTTGTCTGTAGACCAGTCCTGGTACAGTATATGAGTTGATAGTTGTCTGTAGACCAGTCCTGATACAGTATATGCTCTGATAGTTGTCTGTAGACCAGTGCTGGTACAGTATATGAGTTGATAGTTGTCTGTAGACCAGTCCTGGTACAGTATATGAGTTGATAGTTGTCTGTAGACCAGTCCTGGTACAGTATATGAGTTGATAGTTGTCTGTAGACCAGTCCTGGTACAGTATATGAGTTGATAGTTGTCTGTAGACCAGTCCTGGTACAGTATATGCTCTGATAGTTGTCTGTAGACCAGTCCTGGTACAGTATATGAGTTTATAGTTGTCTGTAGACCAGTCCTGATACAGTATATGCTCTGATAGTTGTCTGTAGACCAGTCCTGGTACAGTATATGAGTTGATAGTTGTCTGTAGACCAGTCCTGGTACAGTATATGAGTTGATAGTTGTCTGTAGACCAGTCCTGGTACAGTATATGCTCTGATAGTTGTCTGTAGACCAGTCCTGGTACAGTATATGAGTTGATAGTTGTCTGTAGACCAGTCCTGATACAGTATATGCTCTGATAGTTGTCTGTAGACCAGTGCTGGTACAGTATATGAGTTGATTGTTGTCTGTAGACCAGTCCTGGTACAGTATATGAGTTGATAGTTGTCTGTAGACCAGTCCTGGTACAGTATGTGAGTTGATAGTTGTCTGTAGACCAGTCCTGATACAGTATATGCTCTGATAGTTGTCTGTAGACCAGTCCTGGTACAGTATATGCTCTGATAGTTGTCTGTAGACCAGTCCTGGTACAGTATATGAGTTGATAGTTGTCTGTAGACCAGTCCTGATACAGTACATGCTCTGATAGTTGTCTGTAGACCAGTGCTGGTACAGTATATGAGTTGATAGTTGTCTGTAGACCAGTCCTGGTACAGTATATGAGTTGATAGTTGTCTGTAGACCAGTCCTGGTACAGTATATGAGTTGATAGTTGTCTGTAGACCAGTCCTGGTACAGTATATGCTCTGATAGTTGTCTGTAGACCAGTCCTGGTACAGTATATGAGTTGATAGTCGTCTGTAGACCAGTCATGGTACAGTATATGAGTTGATAGTCGTCTGTAGACCAGTCCTGGTACAGTATATGATCTGACAGGTTTCTGTAGACCAGTCCTGGTACAGTATATGAGTTGATAGTTGTCTGTAGACCAGTCCTGGTACAGTATATGAGTTGATAGTCGTCTGTAGACCAGTCCTGGTACAGTATATGAGTTGATAGTCGTCTGTAGACCAGTCCTGGTACAGTATATGAGTTGATAGTTGTCTGTAGACCAGTCCTGGTACAGTATATGAGTTGATAGTTGTCTGTAGACCAGTCCTGGTAGAGTATATGTTCTGATAGTTGTCTGTAGACCAGTCCTGGTACAGTATATGAGTTGAAAGTTGTCTGTAGACCAGTCCTGATACAGTATATGCTCTGATAGTTGTCTGTAGACCAGTGCTGGTGCAGTATATGAGTTGATAGTTGTCTGTAGACCAGTCCTGGTACAGTATATGAGTTGATAGTTGTCTGTAGACCAGTCCTGGTACAGTATATGAGTTGATAGTTGTCTGTAGACCAGTCCTGGTAGAGTATATGTTCTGATAGTTGTCTGTAGACCAGTCCTGGTACAGTATATGAGTTGATAGTTGTCTGTAGACCAGTCCTGATACAGTATATGCTCTGATAGTTGTCTGTAGACCAGTGCTGGTGCAGTATATGAGTTGATAGTTGTCTGTAGACCAGTCCTGGTACAGTATATGAGTTGATAGTTGTCTGTAGACCAGTCCTGGTACAGTATATGAGTTGATAGTTGTCTGTAGACCAGTCCTGGTACAGTATATGCTCTGATAGTTGTCTGTAGACCAGTCCTGGTACAGTATATGAGTTGATAGTCGTCTGTAGACCAGTCATGGTACAGTATATGAGTTGATAGTCGTCTGTAGACCAGTCCTGGTACAGTATATGATCTAACAGGTTTCTGTAGACCAGTCCTGGTACAGTATATGAGTTGATAGTTGTCTGTAGACCAGTCCTGGTACAGTATATGAGTTGATAGTCGTCTGTAGACCAGTCCTGGTACAGTATATGAGTTTATAGTTGTCTGTAGACCAGTCCTGATACAGTATATGCTCTGATAGTTGTCTGTAGACCAGTCCTGGTACAGTATATGAGTTGATAGTTGTCTGTAGACCAGTCCTGGTACAGTATATGAGTTGATAGTTGTCTGTAGACCAGTCCTGGTACAGTATATGCTCTGATAGTTGTCTGTAGACCAGTCCAGGTACAGTATATGAGTTGATAGTTGTCTGTAGACCAGTCCTGGTACAGTATATGCTCTGATAGTTGTCTGTAGACCAGTGCTGGTACAGTATATGAGTTGATAGTTGTCTGTAGACCAGTCCTGGTACAGTATATGAGTTGATAGTTGTCTGTAGACCAGTCCTGGTACAGTATATGAGTTGATAGTTGTCTGTAGACCAGTCCTGATACAGTATATGCTCTGATAGTTGTCTGTAGACCAGTGCTGGTACAGTATATGAGTTGATAGTTGTCTGTAGACCAGTCCTGGTACAGTATATGAGTTGATAGTTGTCTGTAGACCAGTCCTGGTACAGTATATGAGTTGATAGTTGTCTGTAGACCAGTCCTGGTACAGTATATGAGTTGATAGTTGTCTGTAGACCAGTCCTGGTACAGTATATGCTCTGATAGTTGTCTGTAGACCAGTCCTGGTACAGTATATGAGTTTATAGTTGTCTGTAGACCAGTCCTGATACAGTATATGCTCTGATAGTTGTCTGTAGACCAGTCCTGGTACAGTATATGAGTTGATAGTTGTCTGTAGACCAGTCCTGGTACAGTATATGAGTTGATAGTTGTCTGTAGACCAGTCCTGGTACAGTATATGCTCTGATAGTTGTCTGTAGACCAGTCCTGGTACAGTATATGAGTTGATAGTTGTCTGTAGACCAGTCCTGATACAGTATATGCTCTGATAGTTGTCTGTAGACCAGTGCTGGTACAGTATATGAGTTGATTGTTGTCTGTAGACCAGTCCTGGTACAGTATATGAGTTGATAGTTGTCTGTAGACCAGTCCTGGTACAGTATGTGAGTTGATAGTTGTCTGTAGACCAGTCCTGATACAGTATATGCTCTGATAGTTGTCTGTAGACCAGTCCTGGTACAGTATATGCTCTGATAGTTGTCTGTAGACCAGTCCTGGTACAGTATATGAGTTGATAGTTGTCTGTAGACCAGTCCTGATACAGTACATGCTCTGATAGTTGTCTGTAGACCAGTGCTGGTACAGTATATGAGTTGATAGTTGTCTGTAGACCAGTCCTGGTACAGTATATGAGTTGATAGTTGTCTGTAGACCAGTCCTGGTACAGTATATGAGTTGATAGTTGTCTGTAGACCAGTCCTGGTACAGTATATGCTCTGATAGTTGTCTGTAGACCAGTCCTGGTACAGTATATGAGTTGATAGTCGTCTGTAGACCAGTCATGGTACAGTATATGAGTTGATAGTCGTCTGTAGACCAGTCCTGGTACAGTATATGATCTGACAGGTTTCTGTAGACCAGTCCTGGTACAGTATATGAGTTGATAGTTGTCTGTAGACCAGTCCTGGTACAGTATATGAGTTGATAGTCGTCTGTAGACCAGTCCTGGTACAGTATATGAGTTGATAGTCGTCTGTAGACCAGTCCTGGTACAGTATATGAGTTGATAGTTGTCTGTAGACCAGTCCTGGTACAGTATATGAGTTGATAGTTGTCTGTAGACCAGTCCTGGTAGAGTATATGTTCTGATAGTTGTCTGTAGACCAGTCCTGGTACAGTATATGAGTTGAAAGTTGTCTGTAGACCAGTCCTGATACAGTATATGCTCTGATAGTTGTCTGTAGACCAGTGCTGGTGCAGTATATGAGTTGATAGTTGTCTGTAGACCAGTCCTGGTACAGTATATGAGTTGATAGTTGTCTGTAGACCAGTCCTGGTACAGTATATGAGTTGATAGTTGTCTGTAGACCAGTCCTGGTAGAGTATATGTTCTGATAGTTGTCTGTAGACCAGTCCTGGTACAGTATATGAGTTGATAGTTGTCTGTAGACCAGTCCTGATACAGTATATGCTCTGATAGTTGTCTGTAGACCAGTGCTGGTGCAGTATATGAGTTGATAGTTGTCTGTAGACCAGTCCTGGTACAGTATATGAGTTGATAGTTGTCTGTAGACCAGTCCTGGTACAGTATATGAGTTGATAGTTGTCTGTAGACCAGTCCTGGTACAGTATATGCTCTGATAGTTGTCTGTAGACCAGTCCTGGTACAGTATATGAGTTGATAGTCGTCTGTAGACCAGTCATGGTACAGTATATGAGTTGATAGTCGTCTGTAGACCAGTCCTGGTACAGTATATGATCTAACAGGTTTCTGTAGACCAGTCCTGGTACAGTATATGAGTTGATAGTTGTCTGTAGACCAGTCCTGGTACAGTATATGAGTTGATAGTCGTCTGTAGACCAGTCCTGGTACAGTATATGAGTTGATAGTCGTCTGTAGACCAGTCCTGGTACAGTATATGAGTTGATAGTCGTCTGTAGACCAGTCCTGGTACAGTATATGATCTGATAGTTGTCTGTAGACCAGTCCTGGTACAGTATATGATCTGATAGTTGTCTGTAGACCAGTCCTAGTACAGTATATGAGTTGATAGTTGTCTGTAGACCAGTCCTGGTACAGTATATGAGTTGATAGTTGTCTGTAGACCAGTCCTGGTACAGTATATGAGTTGATAGTTGTCTGTAGACCAGTCCTGGTACAGTAAATGATCTGATAGTTGTCTGTAGACCAGTCCTGGTACAGTATATGAGTTGATAGTTGTCTGTAGACCAGTCCTGGTACAGTATATGAGTTGATAGTTGTCTGTAGACCAGTCCTGGTACATTATATGAGTTGATAGTTGTCTGTAGACCAGTCCTGGTACAGTATATGAGTTGATAGTTGTCTGTAGACCAGTCCTGATACAGTATATGCTCTGATAGTTGTCTGTAGTCCAGTCCTGGTACAGTATATGAGTTGATAGTTGTCTGTAGACCAGTCCTGGTACAGTATATGAGTTGATAGTTGTCTGTAGACCAGTCCTGGTACAGTATATGCTCTGATAGTTGTCTATAGACCAGTCCTGGTACAGAATATGCTCTGACAGTTGTCTGTAGACCAGTCCTGGTACAGTATATGAGTTGATAGTTGTCTGTAGACCAGTCCTGATACAGTATATGAGTTGATAGTTGTCTGTAGACCAGTCCTGATACAGTATATGAGTTGATAGTTGTCTGTAGACCAGTCCTGATACAGTATATGCTCTGATAGTTGTCTGTAGACCAGTCCTGGTACAGTATATGAGTTTATAGTTGTCTGTAGACCAGTCCTGATACAGTATATGCTCTGATAGTTGTCTGTAGACCAGTCCTGGTACAGTATATGAGTTGATAGTTGTCTGTAGACCAGTCCTGGTACAGTATATGAGTTGATAGTTGTCTGTAGACCAGTCCTGGTACAGTATATGCTCTGATAGTTGTCTGTAGACCAGTCCAGGTACAGTATATGAGTTGATAGTTGTCTGTAGACCAGTCCTGGTACAGTATATGCTCTGATAGTTGTCTGTAGACCAGTGCTGGTACAGTATATGAGTTGATAGTTGTCTGTAGACCAGTCCTGGTACAGTATATGAGTTGATAGTTGTCTGTAGACCAGTCCTGGTACAGTATATGAGTTGATAGTTGTGTGTAGACCAGTCCTGATACAGTATATGCTCTGATAGTTGTCTGTAGACCAGTGCTGGTACAGTATATGAGTTGATAGTTGTCTGTAGACCAGTCCTGGTACAGTATATGAGTTGATAGTTGTCTGTAGACCAGTCCTGGTACAGTATATGAGTTGATAGTTGTCTGTAGACCAGTCCTGGTACAGTATATGAGTTGATAGTTGTCTGTAGACCAGTCCTGGTACAGTATATGCTCTGATAGTTGTCTGTAGACCAGTCCTGGTACAGTATATGAGTTTATAGTTGTCTGTAGACCAGTCCTGATACAGTATATGCTCTGATAGTTGTCTGTAGACCAGTCCTGGTACAGTATATGAGTTGATAGTTGTCTGTAGACCAGTCCTGGTACAGTATATGAGTTGATAGTTGTCTGTAGACCAGTCCTGGTACAGTATATGCTCTGATAGTTGTCTGTAGACCAGTCCTGGTACAGTATATGAGTTGATAGTTGTCTGTAGACCAGTCCTGATACAGTATATGCTCTGATAGTTGTCTGTAGACCAGTGCTGGTACAGTATATGAGTTGATTGTTGTCTGTAGACCAGTCCTGGTACAGTATATGAGTTGATAGTTGTCTGTAGACCAGTCCTGGTACAGTATGTGAGTTGATAGTTGTCTGTAGACCAGTCCTGATACAGTATATGCTCTGATAGTTGTCTGTAGACCAGTCCTGGTACAGTATATGCTCTGATAGTTGTCTGTAGACCAGTCCTGGTACAGTATATGAGTTGATAGTTGTCTGTAGACCAGTCCTGATACAGTACATGCTCTGATAGTTGTCTGTAGACCAGTGCTGGTACAGTATATGAGTTGATAGTTGTCTGTAGACCAGTCCTGGTACAGTATATGAGTTGATAGTTGTCTGTAGACCAGTCCTGGTACAGTATATGAGTTGATAGTTGTCTGTAGACCAGTCCTGGTACAGTATATGCTCTGATAGTTGTCTGTAGACCAGTCCTGGTACAGTATATGAGTTGATAGTCGTCTGTAGACCAGTCATGGTACAGTATATGAGTTGATAGTCGTCTGTAGACCAGTCCTGGTACAGTATATGATCTGACAGGTTTCTGTAGACCAGTCCTGGTACAGTATATGAGTTGATAGTTGTCTGTAGACCAGTCCTGGTACAGTATATGAGTTGATAGTCGTCTGTAGACCAGTCCTGGTACAGTATATGAGTTGATAGTCGTCTGTAGACCAGTCCTGGTACAGTATATGAGTTGATAGTCGTCTGTAGACCAGTCCTGGTACAGTATATGATCTGATAGTTGTCTGTAGACCAGTCCTGGTACAGTATATGATCTGATAGTTGTCTGTAGACCAGTCCTAGTACAGTATATGAGTTGATAGTTGTCTGTAGACCAGTCCTGGTACAGTATATGAGTTGATAGTTGTCTGTAGACCAGTCCTGGTACAGTATATGAGTTGATAGTTGTCTGTAGACCAGTCCTGGTACAGTATATGATCTGATAGTTGTCTGTAGACCAGTCCTGGTACAGTATATGAGTTGATAGTTGTCTGTAGACCAGTCCTGGTACAGTATATGAGTTGATAGTTGTCTGTAGACCAGTCCTGGTACATTATATGAGTTGATAGTTGTCTGTAGACCAGTCCTGGTACAGTATATGAGTTGATAGTTGTCTGTAGACCAGTCCTGATACAGTATATGCTCTGATAGTTGTCTGTAGACCAGTCCTGGTACAGTATATGAGTTGATAGTTGTCTGTAGACCAGTCCTGATACAGTATATGCTCTGATAGTTGTCTGTAGACCAGTCCTGGTACAGTATATGAGTTTATAGTTGTCTGTAGACCAGTCCTGGTACAGTAAATGCTCTGATAGTTGTCTGTAGACCAGTCCTGGTACAGTATATGAGTTGATAGTTGTCTGTAGACCAGTCCTGGTACAGTATATGAGTTGGTAGTTGTCTGTAGACCAGTCCTGGTACAGTATATGAGTTGTCCTGGTATAGTGATGGACTAGTGATAGTTCTCGTACAGGAAGGAGTACAGCAGAGTTGTAGCTCCCTGTAACAGTACTGCTGTAGTATTGGAGCTGATTAATGTTTCTCTGTCGATGGGAGATATGGTTAGAATCAGACTCAACTGTCTAAGGCACTGCATCTCAGTGCTAGAGGCATCACTACAGACCCTGGTTTGATCCTGGGCTGTATCACAACTGATCGGGAGTCCCATAGGGCGGTGCACAATTGTCCCAGCGTCATCCGGGTTAGGGGAGGGTTTGGCTGGGGTAGGCTGTCATTGTTAAGTAAGAGTTTGTTCTTAACTGACTTGCCTGGTTAAATGGGAAGTCCTGCTTACACTTTTATTCACTGCTCAGACTGACAGTCAATCTGACACGTCATATGCCGCATAGGAAAGCTAAGAACCTTAAGATGGTGCCGAAGAGGATGGCTGATGTTTTTCATGCCTGTACCCAATTGTGCTATTTGTTAATTTTTTTTGCATTGTTTTTAACTTATTTTTAACTTATTTTGTACATAATGTTGCTGCTACCATCTCTTATGACCAAAAATAACTTATGGTCATCAGAACTGGGATTACTCACCACGAACTGGAAGAAGCTTTTCCTTTCACGAGTCTGACGAGAAAGAAATACTGCTCTCCCGGGAACAGGCCCAGATCCCCGTCATTTGCGTGAAGAAAAGACGGAGGGAAAGAGGCAGCGAGCGAGTAAACTCCCACTGCCATCAATTCTACTTGTTATTAATATGCCATCGTTGGATAATAAAATTGACGTTCTACGATTGCGATTATTCTACCAACGGCACATTAAAAACTTTAATATCTTATGTTTCCCCCGAGTCGTGGCTGAATGACGACACGGATCATTTAGAGCAGGAGGGATTTTCAATGGACCGGCAGAACAGAGAAGCTACGTCTGGTAAGATGAGGGGTGGGGGTGTGTGTATTTTTGTCAATAACAGCTGGTGCTTGATGTCTAGTATTAAAGAAGTGTCGAGGTTTTGGTCACCTGAGGCAGAGTACCTTATGATAAGCTGTAGACCACACCTAGAGACTTCTCATCTATATTATTCAGAGCCGTCTATTTACCACCATAGACCGATGCTGGCACTAAGACCGCACTCAACTAACTCTAAGAAAATGTTCACCCAGAAGCGGCGCTCCTAGTGGCCGGGGACTTTAATGCAAGCCAACTTAAATCAGTTTTACCACATTTTTTATCAGCATGTCACATGTGCAACCAGAGGGAAAAAAAACTCTAGACCACCTTTACTCCACACACAGTGATACATACAAAGCTCTCCCCCGCCCTCCATTTGGCAAATCTGACCATAATTCTACCCCCCTGATTCCTTCTTACATGCAAAATCTAAAGCAGGAAGTACCAGTGACTCTCTCAACATGGAAGTGGTTAGATGACACGGACGCTACGCTACAGGACTGTTTTGCTAAGCACAGACTGGAGTATTTTCTGGGATTCCTCCAATGGCATTGAGGTGTACACCACCTCAGTCATCGGCTTCATCAAGAAGTGCATCGATGACGTCATCCCCACAGTGACCGTACGTACGTATCCCAACCAAAAGGAACACCTATGTGAGAATACTGTTCATTGACTACAGCTCAGCGTTCAGCACCATATTTCCCACGAAGCTCATCACTAAGCTAAGGACCCTGGGACTAAAAATCTACCTCTGCAACTGGATCCTGGACTTCCTGACAGGCCGCCCCCAGGTGGCGAGGGTAGGCAATAACACGTCTGCCACGCTGATCCTCAACACTGGGGCCCCTCAGGGGTGTGTACTGCGTCTCCTCCTGTACTCCCTGTTCACCCATGACTGCGTGGCCAAACACGGTCTGAAGCTGACTGTTTACCAAGGGGTCTTTGTGTGTCGTCCCTGCTGTGGTGTGTGTGTGTGTGTGTGTGTGTGTGTGTGTGTGTGTGTGTGTGCAGAGGGGCTGCAGTGGTCTGTCTTACTGTAGAGATATGAATAATGAAACACAACTCTATGCAAAATGAAACAGGATCCTCTATGCAAAGTATTTCCAGTGTGTGTGGTCCTGCAAGTGCATGGGTGTTTGTGTACTATATACCGTTGTGTGAAGGGCATTGATGAAGGTTGTGTATTACCAATGCATCTCCCTGCTCATCTATATTCATAATGCCAAACAACACATTGTTAGAGGTGATAAAATAGCAGGTATATTGTACATCCATCGTAAAGCTGAGGGTTAACCTACCGCCCTCTGAGAATATCTGCCTTTAGCAATACAGGCTTTCCTTGGTCTGTGGGACAAACCAACCAGAGGCCAACATGTATACTCAATGCTGTAATCCATTCATTTAAGTTCACATTTAAATGAACAAGTCTCTCTGGTAGAATAGATTTCAACTCAATGAGGATCACCTCATTGGGTCCCTTGTAGCTCAGTTGGTAGAGCATGGTGCTTGCCAGGGTTGTCGGTTCCAATCCCATGGTGGGCTAATATAAGAATGTGTGCACTCCCTACTGTAAGTAACTCTGGATAAGAGTGTCTGCTAAATGACTAATAAGAAACCCTGTATAAATAAAGGTTATATATGTGTGTGTTAAAGCTGAGGTCTGCCCTTACTGAGATCTGCCTTTCATCATACTGCCTTCTTTGGGTTGGGGTCAAACACCAGTAGAGGTCAACATGTTAATCTAAACTTCTCTTAAAAGATCTGCCTTTCATCATACTGCCTTCTTTGGGTTGGGGTCAAACACCAGTAGAGGTCAACATGTTAATCTAAACTTCTCTTAAAAGATCTGCCTTTCATCATACTGCCTTCTTTGGGTTGGGGTCAAACACCAGTAGAGGTCAACATGTTAATCTAAACTTCTCTTAAAAGATCTGCCTTTCATCATACTACCTGCTTTGGGATGGAGGATTAACCACCAGCAGAGGTCAAGATAGGGAATATAAACAGCTCAGCGTTCAGCACCATATTGCCCACGAAGCTCATCACTAAGCTATTTTTTGATTATTGTGTCTAGCACCAGCAGTACATCCTTGAAGAAAAGCTGAATAAACCAACTAAGTGATATTGGCAAGAGCAGTGTGTGGGTCTTTCTTTTCTTCAAGGACTTCATTGAATTATTCCCACGCACCTACAACAAGCCGACTCAAAGTGCTTTTCCTATTTTCAATCAGGAAGCATTGGGTTTCGTGACTGGCTCCGTAACCCCTCTCTTCAATGGAAAGATAGTGTAAAAATACTGAAAAGATACATACTGTCATTCTTTGGGCTGTGGGACTAGCACAGACCAAAATGTATTTTCCTAACAATTGTTATTTAATATATCACTTAAATTGAAGCATATCTATTAAAGTGGACAGGGGTAAGGACCAGTACACCCTTGACAAAGCACTGAGTCGAAACAGTTTCTATTCGTGATACCTGGCTCTGTAAACTCAATCAATTTATTAACTATTTAGCTTGAAATCAATGTTTCTCTTCTCTGTGTGCTCTCTCTCCTTTGTGAAGGATTATGGGTCTACATACATTGTTTGAGATTGAAGCCTCTCTCAAACATCTGATCCCTCTACTTTGACTAATTTGATATTTGGGGACATAGGGTAACTAAATCACCGCCACTATAGTAGCATGCTAATCATACACTCTATATTCACAAGAATCCCTTCCTCTAGGGCGAATTTCAAATCAAATCCTCCCCCCCTGTAGTGCATAACTTTGACCAGAGCCGTATAGGGCTGCCTGCCACACTATGGTGCACTGCACAGGGCATATGAGCGTGTGATTTTGTTTCACCAGTATGTAACCAACGGGGAATATCAGTACTGATTCCAGGAGAACTAGCAGTACTGTACCAACCATGATCAGTATTCCTATCTGGGATGACCGTTTTACCAGCAACAAACCAGTTCAAATGGCACCCCATATACTCATATAGTGCAATACTAAAAGAGGTACTAGTATTAAAAGTAGAGCACTATATAAGGAATAGGGTGCCATTTGGGACACACATTAACTCTCTCAGATGCTGTATCACTCATCTGGATGGCAATCACAGGCCAACAGATTGTTTACACATCTGGACAAACAGACAGAGAATCAACATAGTAGGAAACAGTTCAAACACCTAAAGGAGACAAAAACAGACATGGGGACTGACATCCCTAATATCCAATAAGCAAAAACAACCAATTTGTTGACTGGCTCACCGGAGCGAGATGGGATTATTTGTTTCAGATTTGACACTTTTTTTCCGATATTGTCTCATTGCTGCAATTCCCTCGGGAGAGGCGAAGGTCGAGTCATGCGTCCATCCAAACCATGTCCCGCCAATCCACGATAAGCTAAGTAAAGCACCCCCCCCAACCACTCGGGAGACCTGCTAGATGGGATCCTAACCAGTAACCCTCTAACTAGATCACTGATTATATTTAAGTGTATAAATTAAATTAAACTGGAGCCAAGAGGAATTTTAACCAGTAACCCCTTAATTTGGCCTTAGCGCATCCGATCAGCTACACATGTGATAAGACTATCAGTGTGTGTGTGTGTGTGGTATGACTATACATGAGACTCATGGTGTGTTGTAACAGACAGGCAGACAGAGAAACACATCCGTGCTAATGTGGTGTCCTCACAGTGCTGAACATACACTTCAGTTCAACAGTTAATGTGGTGTCCTCACAGTGCTGAACATACAATTCAGTTCAACAGTTAATGTGGTGTCCTCACAGTGCTGAACATACACTTCAGTTCAACAGTTAATGTGGTGTCCTCACAGTGCTGAACATACACTTCAGTTCAACAGTTAATGTGGTGTCCTCACAGTGCTGAACATACACTTCAGTTCAACAGTAAATGTGGTGTCCTCACAGTGCTGAACATACACTTCAGTTCAACAGTTAATGTGGTGTCCTCACAGTGCTGAACATACACTTCAGTTCAACAGTTAATGTGGTGTCCTCACAGTGCTGAACATACAATTCAGTTCAACAGTTAATGTGGTGTCCTCACAGTGCTGAACATACACTTCAGTTCAACAGTTAATGTGGTGTCCTCACAGTGCTGAACATACACTTCAGTTCAACAGTTAATGTGGTGTCCTCACAGTGCTGAACATACACTTCAGTTCAACAGTTAATGTGGTGTCCTCACAGTGCTGAACATACACTTCAGTTCAACAGTAAATAAACCCTAATAATACACACTACACAGCCCGACCTGTACTGCTATCATTTGGCCATAATGTGTGTATATATATGTATGTGTTTATGTTTGAGTGAGTGAGTGATTGTGTGTGTGTGAGTGAGTGATTGTGTGTGTGTGTGAGTGAGTGTGTGTGTGAGAGAAAAAATGCAGATCATTTTAGAGAGCTGTGTGTGTGTGTGTGTGTGTGTGTGTGTGTGTGTGTGTGTGTGTGTGTGTGTGTGTGGTCATGTCTGCCTACAGTGTATCTACAGAGACATGCAGTACTGGGTATCTCTCCTCCTTCCTCCACAGTAACTGAATTCAAATGGAGAGAATTTGGACCTAAATGACTCTCTCTTTCTTCACCTGCTCTGTTTCCTTCTTTCACTGCTCTCTTTTTAAATCCCTCCATCTCTGCCAGGCTTTACGGGAATGTTTAAGCTCTCTATCCTTCCTCTCCCTGATCCCTCCATGCCTTCTCTCCCTCCCTTCCCCACTCCCTCCTTCCATTTATCTCTCCCTCCCTCCCATGCAGAGTGATTTGTAGCGTTACATAATCAGCCTCTGGTTGGACGGTGGTATTTCCAGTGAGAGAACGAGGGCAGGCAAGACAACACAATGTTCGTCTTTTATGGGAAATATCCACAGTGGCACAAAGGCAGGCTGTAATATTATGATATAGTCATCCACCACCCTGAGGTTAGCTCCAGGAGAGAACATGTGTGTGTTGATGTTGTGGTGACTAGTGTGTTGATGAAGAGTGTGTCCTGTCTGTAAGTGTGTGTGTGTGTGTGTGTGTGTGTGTGTGTGTGTGTGTGTGTGTGTGTGTGTGTGTGTGTGTGTGTGTGTGCGTGTGTGTGTGTGTGTTGATGGAGTAGGTGTCTGGTCTATAAGTGTGTGTGTGTGTGTGTGTTGATGGAGTGTGTGTGTGCCTGTGTGTGTGTGTGTTGATGGAGTAGGTGTCTGGTCTATAAGTGTGTGTGTGTTGATGGAGTGTGTGACTCGTTTGTGAGTGTGTTAGACTTAGTTGTAATTAGTGGCTGGATCTATCTCTCTGCTGGGTAATTGCTAAAAAACCCTCAGGCTGTTTCTACAAAGGAAGATTATTATTCAACTTCTACAGTTATAAACTCCTTGTTATAGACCAGCAGGACATTACCTCACTGTTGCAGAACTTGCCTTTTACAGAACAGATACATGACTGTTACAGACCTGAAGGACATTATCTCTCTGTTAGACAGAACACACTAACTCCTGTAGTGCACCTTAGGGCTGACAGAGGGCCGATATAGGAATGATATAAAATTAATATAGGACTGAGTGTACAAAACATTAGGAATACCTGTTCCTTCGATGACATAGACTGACCAGGTGAATCCAGGTGAAAGCTATGATCCCTTATTAATGTCACCTGTTAAATCCACTTTGATCAGTGTAGATGAAGGGGAGGAGACAGATTAAATTAGGATTTTTAAGCCTTGAGACAATTGAGACATGGATTGTGTCTGTGTGCCATTCAGAGGGTGACTGGGCAAGACAAAATATTTAAGTGCCTTTGAACCAGGCTGCATCACATACAGGCGTGATTGTGTGTCCCATAGGGCAGCACACAATTGGCCCAGCGTCGTCCGGGTTTGGCCATCATTGTAAATAAAATGAATTAAAAATACATTGAATGGTAGTAGGTGCCAGGTGCACAGGTTTGTGTCAAGAACTGCAATGCTGCTGTTTTTTTTCATGCTCAACAGTTTCCCGTGTGTATCAAGAATGGTCCACCACCCATCCGGCCAACTTGACACGACTGTGGGAAGCAGTAGAGTCAACATAGGCCAGCACCACTGTGGAACACTTTCCACACCTTGTAGAGTCCATGCACCAAAGAATTGAGGCTGTTCTGAGGGCAAAAGGGGGTGGTGCAATGCAAAACTAAGAAGGTGTTCCTAATGCTTTGTACACTCAGCATATATAGTACAGATATAGAATTTAACATAGTACTGATATATGATTTAACATAGGACTGATATAGGTTTAATTATAGGTCTGATATAGGGTTTAATATAGGGGTGATAAAGTGTTTAATATAGGGGTGATAAAGCATTTAATATAGGGGTGATATAGGAGTGATATAGAATTTAATATGGAAGTGATATAGGATGTAATATAGGAGTGATAAACAGTTTAATATACAGTGGGGAGAACAAGCATTTTATATACTGCCGATTTTGCAGGTTTTCCTACTTACAAAGCATGTCTGTCATTTTTATCATAGGTACACTTCAACTATGAGAGACGGAATCTAAAACAAAAATCCAGAAAATCACATTGTATGATTTTTAAGTAATTCATTAGCATTTTATTGCATGACATAAGTATTTGATACATCAGAAAAGCAGAACTTAATATTTGGTACAGAAACCTTTGTTTGCAATTACAGAGATCATATGTTTCCTGTAGTTCTTGACCAGGTTTGCACACACTGCAGCAGGGATTTTGGACCACTCCTACATACAGACCTTCACCAGATCCTTCAGGTTTCGGGGCTGTCGCTGGGCAATACGGACTTTCAGCTCCCTCCAAAGATTTTCTATTGGGTTCAGGTCTGGAGACTGGCGAGGCCACTCCAGGACCTTGAGATGCTTCTTACGAGTCACTCCTGAGTTGCCCTGACTGTGTGTTTTGCTTTGTTGTCATGCTGGAAGACCCAGCCACGACCCATCTTCAATGCTCTTACTGAGGGAAGGAGGTTGTTGGCCAAGATCTCGCGATACATGGCCCCATCCATCCTCCCTTTATTACGGTGCAGAAAAGCATCCCCAAAGAATGATGTTTCCACCTCCATGCTTCACGGTTGGGATGGTGTTCTTGGGGTTGTACTCATCCTTCTTCCTCCAAACACGGCGAGTGGAGTTTAGACCAAAAAGCTCTATTTTTGTCTCATCAGACCACATTACCTTCTCCCATTCCTCCTCTTGATCATCCAGATGGTCATTGGCAAACTTCAGACGGGCCTGGACATGTGCTGACTTGAGCAGGGGGACCTTGTGTGCGCTGAAGGATTTTAATCCATGATGGTGTAGTGTGTTACTAATGGTTTTCTTTGAGACTGTGGTCCCAGCTCTCTTCAGGTCATTGACCAGGTCCTGCCGTGTTGATGATCAAACACTTATGTCATGCAATAAAATGCAAATTAATTACTTAAAAATCATACAATGAGATTTTATGGATTTCTGTTTTAGATTCCATCTCTCACAGTTGAAGTGTACCTATGATAAAAAAAATACAGACCTCTACATGCTTTGTAAGTAGGAAAACCTGCAAAATCGTCAGTGTATCAAATAGTTGTTCTCCCCACTGTAGGTCTGATATAGGGTTTAATATAGGACTGATGTAGGGTTTAATATAGGAGTGATAAAGGGTTTAATATAGGGTGATATAGGGATTAACATAGGGGTGATATAGGATTTAATATAGGACTGATGTAGGGTTTAATATAGGGTGATATAGGGTTTAATATAGGGTGATATAGGGATTAAAATAGGCGTGGTAAAGGGTTTAATATAGGGCTGCTATAGGGTTTAATATAGGACTGATGTAGGGTTTAATATAGGGTGATATAGGGTTTAATATAGGGTTTAATATAGGGATTAATATAGGGGGATATAGTGTCTGTCTTACCTGGTCAAGTAGCTGGTTGTAGAGTTCATGACAGTTGTCAAAGATGTATTTGTATGTTGAGTCCAGACAGGCTCTGACACAGTCCTTCACCACCATACTGGCTCTGGGAGGACTCTGTAGCTCCTGTACCTGTAATACAGATAGGAACAAAGTCAAAACACACACACACACACACACACACACACACACACTTTAAAGTTGTACCTTTAGAATGGTGAATAATACATCTTCAAAAAATGGAAATAGACCTCTATCCGTGATTCTTTGAAACCTACTGTATACTGTCTGTCTGTTCAGGAGAACTTGTGTGCGTGTGTGTGTGATTCAGAGGGGTTGGGTTACACACTTCGGTTGAACACACTTCGGCTGAATGCATTCAGTTGTGCAATTGACTAGGTATCCCCTTTCCCTTTCCCTTAATGTGCAGGGTGGCTGGAAGTGGGAGTGAAAGCGTCTGTAACATAAAGTGACAATTCTCATTCCTCCCCCCACGTCATCTCCCCTTCAGCTGCCATCTTAGTTACGCCTGGCCGCTCCATTCTGTGTACATCCGCCCCACACCACAACACAGCCTTCCTGAGTGGGAGTGGGAGTCCACCGGTGTCTTTGTGTGTGTGTGTTTGTGTGCGTGTCGACAGTTTTTTTTTGTGTGTGTGTGTGTGTGTGTGTGTGTGTGTGTGTGTGGGTGCATGCATGTGTTTGTGCCTGTGTGTATGAAGCACAGCAATGGGCTGTTTTAAACCTAGATAAATCAGCGTGCAGTCTGGGAACTCTGGGAGAGGATTACAGGGCAGGGATTGCACTGGGAGAGAGGGTGGTTAAAATGCTTCTCTCACTCACACACACACACACACGCGTGTCACTTAGAGAATCAACAGAGTGTGTAACATCAGGAATCAGTATGGATAATTGTCACTAGTATGGAGGAACATAAGTCAGTCTATATGACTCGTTGGGGCCTTCAGACAGACATATCTTATAGCATATTTGCTGCTGCTCCCTGCTCAGATGGATCTACAGAAAGAATAGAATAATCAGTGTTTCTGCTTAGTGTGTGAGGGTGAGTGTGTGTATACATATATATGTATATATATACTGTATATATGTGTGTGTGTGTGTGTGTGTGTGTGTGTGTGTGTGTGTGTGTGTGTGTGTGTGTGTGTGTGTGTGTGTGTGTGTGTGTATACAGTTGAAGTCGAAAGTTTACATACACCTCAGCCAAATACATTTCAACTCAGTTTTGCACAATTCCTGATATTTAATCCTAGTAAAAATTCCCTGTCTTAGGTCAGTTAGGGTCACCACTTTATTTTAAGAATGTGAAATATCAGAATAATAGTAGAGAGAATGATTTATTTCAGCTTTTATTTCTTTCATCACATTCCCAGTTGGTCAGAAGTTTAAATACACTCAATTAGTATTTGGTAGCATTGCCTTAAAATTGTTTTACTTGGGTCAAACGTTTCAGGTAGCCTGTGTGAATTTTGGCCCATTCCTCCTGACAGAGCTGATGTAAATGAGTCAGGTTTGTAGGCCTCCTTGCTCGTACACTCTTTTTCAGGTCTGCCCACAAATTTTCTATGGGATTGAGGTCAGGGCTTTGTGACGGCCACTCCATTACCTTGACCTTGTTGTCCTGAAGCCAACTTTGGAAGTATGCTTGGGGTCATTGTCCATTTGGAAGACCCATTTGCAACCAAGCTTTAACTGATGTCTTGAGATGTTGCTTCAATATATCCACATAATTTTACTTCCTCATGAAGCCATCTATTTTGTGAAGTGCACCAGTCCCTCCTGCAGCAAAGCAACCCCACAACATGATGCTGCCACCCCCGTGCTTCGATGTTGGGATGGTGTTCTTCGGCTTGCAAGCATCCCCCTTTTTCCTCCAAACATAACAATGGTCATTATGGCCAAAGTTCTTTTTTTGTTTCATCAGACCAGGGGACATTCGACCAAAAAGTACAATCTTTGTCCCCATGTGCAGTTGCAAACCGTAGTGGCTTTTATGGCGTTTTTTTGAGCAGTGGCTTCTTCCTTGCTGATTGGCCTTTCAGGTTATATCGATATAGGACTCGTTTTACTGTGGATATAGATACTTTTTTACCTGTTTCCTCCAGCATCTTCACAAGGTCCTTTGCTGTTGTTCTTGGATTGATTTGCACTTTTCACACCAAAGTACGTTCATCTCTGGGAGACAGAACGCTTCTCCTTCCTGAGCGGTATGACAGCTGCGTGGTCCCATGGTGTTTATACTTGCGTACTATTGTTTGTTACAGATGAACGTGGTCCCATGGTGTTTATACTTGCGTACTATTGTTTGTACAGATGAGCGTGGTCCCATGGTGTTTATACTTGCGTACTATTGTTTGTTACAGATGAACGTGGTCCCATGGTGTTTATACTTGCGTACTATTGTTTGTACAGATGAGCGTGGTCCCCTGGTGTTTATACTTGCGTACTATTGTTTGTACAGATGAACGTGGTCCCTTGGTGTTTATACTTGCGTACTATTGTTTGTACAGATGAACGTGGTACTTTCAGGCAATTGGAAATTGCTCCCAAGGATGAACCAGACATGAGGAGGTCAACAATTATTTTTCTGAGGTCTTGGCTGATTTCTTTTGATTTTCCCATGATGTCAAGCAAAGAGGCACTGAGTTTGGTAGGCCTTGAAATACATCCACAGGTACACCTCCAATTCACTAAAATTATGTCAATTAGCCTATCAGAAGCTTCTAAAGCCATGACATAATTTTCTGGAATTTTCCAAGCTGTTTAAAGGCACAGTCAACTTAATGTATGTAAACTTCTGACCCACTGGAATTGTGATAAAGTGAATTACAAGTGAAATAATCTGTCTGTAAATGTCACGACTTCTACCGAGGGTAACTCCTCTCCCTGTTCGGGCGGCGCTCGGCGCTCGGCGTCGCCGGTCTACTAGCCACTACCGATCCCTTTTTCTTTTTCTGGTTGTTTTGTCTGTGTTCCTTTTCACACCTGGTTTTCAATTGCTTTGATTTCTGTGGGTATATAGGGCAGCTGTTACCTGCCGTAATTCGTGCAGGATTAGACTTGTGTGTATTGCGTTCGATGGTATTTGATGTTTGTTGTTTTTTCGCATTTACGCACGTGTATGTAAAGTGTCGGAACTGTGTTAGTTCCTCCGTGTGTTTGCACGATTATTCGAGAGCGTAGTTTTGGGATTTTTGTTCTGTGCCATTTGCATTGCTGGACTATTATTAAACACGCTCCTCAGACATCCCTGCTCTCCTGCGCCTGACTCCTACACCTCTCACCAAGACGCATGTTATCACAGAATCCTGCACCAATATAATTATGGAGTCAGCAGGAGCGGACGCACTTCCAGGGTCCGTGGAGGAGCGAGTTCAACACCACACGGCAGTGTTACACCGACTGGGGACCGCCATGGATCAGGTGATGGTGACGATGGAGAGATGGGAGAGAGGTGGCCTTCCCACACCGTTATCAGCTACACCCCAACCAGTACCACTACCCTCTCCTTCATTGCCTGAGCACAGTGGAATTCGACTCGCCCTCCCGAGGGAGTATGATGGGACGGCGGCCGGGTGCCAGGGCTTCTTACTCCAGATGGACCTATACCTGGCGACCGTTCGTCCGGCTCCTTCGGGGGGTGAGAGCGTGAACGCCCTCGTCTCCTGCCTCGCAGGTAAAGCCCTGGAGTGGGCCAACGCGGTGTGGAACGATCCTGACTCGGCGAGGGACCACTACCCAGAGTTCACCCGCCACTTTCGGGCCGTGTTTGATCACGGCCCGGCGGGTGAACGGCTGTTCCATCTGAGGCAGGAGAGGAGGAGTGCTCAGGACTTTGCTCTAGAGTTCCGGACCTTGGCCGCTGGCGCGGGATGGAACGACAGGGCCTTGATCGATCACTATAGGTGTAGTTTGCGTGAGGACGTCCGTAGGGAGCTGGCCTGTAGAGACACCACCCTGTCCTTGGACCAATTGATCGACATGTCCATTCGGTTGGACAACTTGCTGGCGACCCGCGTACGTCCAGATCGGGTTCTGTCAGTTCCATCTCCCAGCTCCACCACTCCAACACCCATGGAGCTAGGAGGTGCTTCAGCGAGGGCGACCGGAGGAGGGGGCCTTTCCTGTGCCAGCTGTGGTCGCAGAGGGCACACTGCTGACCGGTGCTGGGGGGGTCCCCCCGGGAGTCGAGACGCCAGGCCGAGCACTGCCCGGACACCTCAGGTGAGTCGGCACCAGGCTCACCCAGAGCCCCTGTTGGTCACGTGTATGTATGGATTGTTTTTCCTAAATTTTCCCCTCTTTCCCGGCATAAGGCGCTAGTAGATTCAGGCGCGGCGGGGAATTTTATTGACCGCGGTTTAGCGAACAGGTTAGGGATTCCCCTTGTTCAGCTGGATAAACCCTTCCCAGTGCACGCCTTAGATAGCCGACCATTAGGGTCAGGGCTAGTCACGGAGGCCACGGCTCCACTGGATATGGTTACGCAGGAGGGTCATGAGGAGAGAATTAGTCTCTTCCTCATTGATTCTCCTGCGTTTCCGGTGGTGTTGGGGATCCCCTGGTTGGCCCGTCACAACCCCAGGATTTTGTGGCAACAGAGGGCTCTACAGGGGTGGTCGGAGGAGTGCTCAGGCAGGTGTGTAGGAGTTTCCATCGGTGCTACAACGGTGGAGAGTCCAGACCAAGTCTCCACCGTGCACATTCCCTCAGAATATGCCGATTTGGCTATCGCCTTCTGTAAAAAGAAGGCGACCCAATTACCACCTCATCGACGAGGGGATTGTGCGATAAATCTCCTGGTAGGCGCTGCACTTCCCAGGAGTCACGTGTATCCCCTGTCACAGGAGGAGACGGTGGCTATGGAGACATACATATCGGAATCTCTGGGGCAGGGGTTCATTCAGCCCTCCATCTCACCTGCCTCCTCGAGTTTCTTTTTTGTGAAGAAGAAGGAGGGTGGTCTGCGTCCGTGCATTGACTATAGAGGTCTAAATTCCATCACGGTGGGGTATAGTTACCCGCTACCTCTCATTGCCACGGCGATTGAGTCATTTCACGGAGCACGGTTTTTCACAAAACTGGATCTCAGGAGTGCATATAACTTGGCGCGTATCCGGAAGGGACACACACACACACACACAAACTAAGGCGTTTAGTACCACATCCGGCCATTATGAGTACCTCGTCATGCCGTACGGGTTGAAGAATGCTCCAGCAGTCTTCCAATCTTTTGTGGATGAGATTCTCAGGGATCTGCACGGTCAGGGTGTGGTGGTTTACATCAATGATATTCTGGTCTATTCCGCTACACGGGCCGCGCATGTGTCTCTGGTGCGCAGGGTACTTGGGAGACTGTTGGAGCATGACCTGTACGTCAAGGCTGAGAAATGCTCGTTCTTCCAACAGGCCGTCTCCTTCCTTGGATATCGCATTTCCACATCGGGGTTGGTGATGGAGGATGACCGCATTGCAGCCGTGAGTAATTGGCCGACTCCAACCACGGTAAAGGAGGTACAGCGGTTCTTGGGGTTTGCCAACTACTACCGGAGGTTTATCCGGGGTTTTGGGCAGGTGGCTGCGCCCATTACGTCACTGCTGAAGGGGGGGCCGGCGCGTCTGGGGTGGTCGGCTGAGGCGGACAGGGCTTTTGGTCGCCTGAAGGCTCTTTTTACCTCGGCTCCCGTGCTGGCGCATCCGGACCCCTCTTTGGCATTTATAGTGGAGGTGGACGCATCCGAGGCTGGGGTTGGAGCCGTGCTCTCCCAGCGCTCGGGTGCGCCACCGAAGCTCCGCCCCTGTGCTTTCTTTTCTCAGAAGCTCAGCCCGGCGGAGCGAAACTATGATGTGGGGGATCGGGAGCTGCTAGCTGTTGTCAGAGCCCTGAAGGTGTGGAGACATTGGCTTGAGGGGGCCCAGCACCCTTTCCTCATCTGGACTGACCACCGTAATCTAGAGTACATTCGGGCAGCGAGGAGACTGAACCCTCGTCAGGCAAGGTGGGCCATGTTTTTCACCCGATTTAGGTTTACCATCTCCTATAGACGAGGCTCCCAGAACACTAAGGCAGACGCACTGTCCCGACTATATGATACGGAGGAGCGGGCCATTGATCCTACGCCCATCCACCCGGCTTCTTGTCTAGTGGCACCTGTAAGGTGGGAGGTGGACGCAGACATTGAGCGAGCATCGCGTGTTGAGCCCACTCCACCACAATGTCCAGCGGGACGGGTGTATGTTCCGCTGGAGGTTAGAGACAGGTTAATTTGGTGGGCTCACACATCCCCCTCCTCTGGTCATCCGGGGATTGGGAGGACGGTGCGATGTCTTAGTGGGAAGTACTGGTGGACCACTTTAGCCAAGGACGTGAGGGTTTATGTGTCCTCCTGCTCAGTGTGCGCTCAGTGCAAGGCTCCTAGGCACCTGCCCAGAGGGAAGTTACAACCCCTTCCCGTTCCACAGCGGCCTTGGTCACACCTGTCGGTTGACTTCTTGACCGATCTGCCACCGTCACAGGGCAACACCACAATCCTGGTCGTTGTGGATCGGTTTTCTAAGTCCTGTCGTCTCCTCCCTTTGCCCGGTCTCCCTACGGCCCTACAGACGGCGGAGGCCCTGTTTACTCACGTCTTCCGGCACTACGGGGTGCCTGAGGATATTGTTTCTGATCGGGGTCCCCAGTTCACGTCCAGGGTGTGGAAGGCTTTCATGGAACGTTTGGGGGTCTCGGTCAGCCTGACCTCTGGGTTTCACCCCGAGAGTAATGGGCAGGTGGAAAGAGTGAACCAGGATGTGGGTAGGTTTCTGCGGTCGTATTGCCAGGACCGGCCAGGGGAGTGGGCGAAGTACATCCCCTGGGCGGAGATGGCCCAGAACTCACTCCCCCACTCCTCTACGAACCTGTCGCCCTTCCAATGTGTGTTGGGCTATCAGCCGGTCCTGGTACCATGGCATCAGAGCCAGACCGAGGCTCCTGCGGTGGACGATTGGGTGAAACGCTCAAGGGAAACCTGGGAGGCCGCCCATGGGTACCTTAAACGGGCCGAAGCACGGCAGAAGGCCAGTGCCGACCGCCATCGCAGCGAGGCCCCGGTGTACACACCGGGGGACCGGGTCTGGCTCTCGACCCGAAACCTGCCCCTCCACCTGCCCTGCCGGAAGCTGGGTCCACGGTTTGTGGGGCCATTCAAAGTCCTGAGGAGAATAAACGAGGTGTGTTATAGGTTACAGCTCCCCCCGTATTACCGTATTAACCCCTCGTTTCATGTGTCTCTCCTCAGGCCGGTGGTGGCTGGTCCGCTTCAAGAAGATGAGGTGCGGGAGGTCCCTCCGCCCCCCCTGGACATCGGGGGGCCGCCGGCGTATGCAGTTCGGTCCATACTGGACTCGAGGCGTCGGGTGGGGGGTCTTCAGTACCTCGTGGACTGGGAGGGGTACGGTCCGGAGGAGAGATGCTGGGTGCCGGTGGAGGACGTACTGGATCCTCCTATGCTAAGGGAGTTTCACCGCCTCCATCCGGATCGCCCTGCGCCTCGTCCTCCGGGTCGTCCTCGAGGCCGGCGTCGTCGCGCTGCGGGAGCCGCGCGTCAGGGGGGGGGTACTGTCACGACTTCTACCGAGGGTAACTCCTCTCCCTGTTCGGGCGGCGCTCGGCGTCGCCGGTCTACTAGCCACTACCGATCCCTTTTTCTTTTTCTGGTTGTTTTGTCTGTGTTCCTTTTCACACCTGGTTTTCAATTGCTTTGATTTCTGTGGGTATATAGGGCAGCTGTTACCTGCCGTAATTCGTGCAGGATTAGACTTGTGTGTATTGCGTTCGATGGTATTTGATGTTTGTTGTTTTTTCGCATTTACGCACGTGTATGTAAAGTGTCGGAACTGTGTTAGTTCCTCCGTGTGTTTGCACGATTATTCGAGAGCGTAGTTTTGGGATTTTTGTTCTGTGCCATTTGCATTGCTGGACTATTATTAAACACGCTCCTCAGACATCCCTGCTCTCCTGCGCCTGACTCCTACACCTCTCACCAAGACGCATGTTATCACAGTAAACAATTGTTGGGAAAATGTATTGTGTCATGCACAAAGTAGATGTCTTAACCGATTTGCCAAAACTATAGTTTGTTAACAAGAAATTTGTGGAGTGGTTGAAAAATTAGTTTTAATGACTCCAACCTAAGTGTATGTAAACTTCTGACTTCAACTGTATGTATGTATACATACATACATACATACATAATCCATAATCAGTATTGACTATCACTGTAAAGCTAAGCAGTAAATGTACCAATATGCTACTTCATTGATAGGCATGCTTCTACTACAATAAACTGTGAGTGTCATACACACACACACACACACACACACACACACACACACACACACACACACACGTACATACCTTCATCCTGAAGAAGGTGATGCTGGTGAGAAGGTCCACAGTAGACTTCAGGTCCTGGAGACGCTCTGGGTTACCAGCTGGGAAATTATCCTGCAGGAGAAAATAATGAAGAGATTGGTTCTCTCTCTACCGCTCCCTTCTCATTCTCCATCTCTCTACAGCTAAGGCTCTATTCAATCTGTATCACTGAAGTTACAGTTTTTTACAATCACTTTGGCACTAATTTCAGAACCTTGTGGTCATTGTTCAAAACTCAAAAAGGTCATAGGTCATGCCATCAGCTCTACAGACCTGATTTAGCTCATCAAGGAAGGTTACATTCGAAGAGCGAATCATGTGGCTGCCTGCAACTCAATATATAGAGTATATAGAGTAGAGAGCTTTAGATGTTGTTCGACCAAACATTAGAACAGGCATGATGAGTAATCTAAGCAACTTTGACTGTGGTATGATTGTTGATGCTACACATGGTGATTCCAGCACCTCAGAAACAGCTGTCCTCCTGGGACTTTTACGCACTGCAGTCTCTAGAGTTTACAGAGAATGGTGCGATAAACAAAACACATTCAGTGAGCGACATTTCTGTGGGCCAAAACACCTTGTTAATGAGAGAGGTCAGAGGAGAATGTCCAGACTCATTCAAGCTAACAGAAAGGCAAAAAATGCTCAAATAACAGCTGTTTAAAACAGTGGTGTGAAGAATGGCATCTCTTAACGTACAACACCATGAATAATTCAGGCTGTTGTGGAGGCAAAAGGGGGTCCTACCCAGTACTAGAAAGGTGTACCTAATAAAGTGTCCGAGTGTACAGTAATGTCAAATCTGAAAACATGGTCTGGAAAAGTGGTACGTGGGACCATAGAAACAGTGTCTGATAAAGAATGATGATGAAATATTACATCCATAGATAATGTAGTCCAATTGGTTCATATTCCACGGTAATTTATGTCAATGGATCTCGTTATCCTGAAACTTTCATGATCTAAACATGGAATATTGTTTGTCAGTTTCCATAAAACTACACATTAAGAGTAATGCAACAGTTACTTATCATTTTGAGCAGTTGTATCAATTGATAGTTAGATCATTGTAATGAAATGAATAGACAGTCATCTCAGATGTAATGTGTGAATTGCATTTTGAAATGGTAATACTTTGATGTTAAGTTGTGTAATTTTGAACAGGTGATTTTACTTTTGTGAGTTTTGTGTCTAGAGTTTTGAAAAATGACATCAAGGTTCCGAAATTAGTGCCAAAGTGATTGTAAAAAACTAAGTGTTACAGCATGATTGAAATTGGAAGGCAATGCTCTCGCGTTAACAGAGACTGTACTAAACGCTGCATATGTCGGCTCAATGGGGAATCACCTTTACATTTCTATCACGCATCCTGGAACGCTTCGTTCATACAGACTGAATAGAGCTCTTCATTTGTAATGCGCTTTTCATCTAAAAACAACCCCAAAGTGCTACAGTGTGTGTATTAGGATAATGAAACAAGGGTCATAGACAACAAGAAATAGCTATAAAAATCAGTTATTAACTAACTAACTAACACTACCCAACAGATTCACAAAGGGAAGCAGCAGCCAGTGGCAGTCTATTCCCCTCCTGGAAACATACAGCATTATAACTAGGTAGTGTACGGCCCTCAAGGTGGGATCAGGTGCTGAAGGCCACTCGTCTCACAACGCTGTATCCCACGCAGGCTCATAATTCATTCACACATTGATATTGATGATGGGACACATCTAGCCATCATCACTAAACGAGTTTGATGTCTGGTCTTTTAGTGTTAAAGCCCCATGGCCCTGTGTGATGGAAACCTCCCATTCATGCTCAGAGCAGCGTGACAGGAGAGCTTTCAACACACACGTGCACCCTGATAGGCTGAGAAAAGGTGCTTGGTGAACTATACATTACTGCCCCCCACCCTCCCTCCTCTTTACCACAGACTCACACGCACGCACGCGCACACACACACACACACACACACACACACACACACACACACACACACACACACTCTCACACACACACACACACACACACACACTCAGCTACACACACACACACACACACACACACACACACACACACACACACACACACACACACACACACACACACACACACACACACACACACACACACACACACACACACACACACACACACACGCACGCACGCACACACACACACACACACCTCCCAAGTAACTTTGAGACCAAACCTAATGAACTCTAACCCTAACCATTAGACCAATAACTGAGATTGTTACTCAGTGTTTGACAGAGTCTAAAACGGGCCTGATAACTGTGTGCTCTGATCTGAGGAGGAACTGTTCTGATTTTTGTCTGCTCGGGGCTCAATGGGTTTTGCTGTACTGCCAGTGAGGGTTTAGAGTAGGCTGGTGAGGAAATGTCAGTGGATTCTTTACTGAGTCCGTTACATAAAGTCAACATGAACTCTAAATGAACAGAAGGGCCACATCCCAAAAAGCACCCTATTCCCTATTGGGGGGACTACTTTAGACCAGGACCCATAAGGCTCTCATCAAAAGTAGTGCACTACATAGGGAATATGGTGCAATTTGGGACGCACACAAACTCTCTGTCAATCACAAAAGTAACCCAGAACGATCATGGACTCAAAGACCGTGTATGAAGGATCAATTCCGCTCAGTCGAGAATCACCAACAAAACTCATTTACTAAACCATCATTCAACTGTGTATTGTGTTTGCAGCTTTATTGTCCTTACTAAGAACAACCTCTTACATATCCACCCTAAACTAATATAAAATATCCATACTCTAAAAAGACATCCCATATACAGTACCTCAACGTCTACCCTAAACAGACATCTTATATACCTCAACATCTACCCTAAACAGACATCTTATATACCTCAACGTCTACCCTGAAACAACATCCTACCTAAACAGACATCCTATATCCCTCAGTATCTACCATAAACCATCACCATAGAAACCTAAACAGACATCCTATATCCCTCAGTATCTACCATAAACCATCACCATAAAAACCTAAACAGACATCCTATATCCCTCAGTATCTACCATAAACCATCACCATAGAAACCTAAACAGACATCCTATATCCCTCAGTATCTACCATAAACCATCACCATAGAAACGTAAATGAGCATTCCAGATCCCTCAGCCTCTACCATGTGTCACGTTGGTATGAAGATATTCGGGAGACAGGCGCAGGAATGCATAATAGGGTTTTTTATTTTACCCAAATTACGGCGTGCCATGTAAAGGCACAGGGGCGAAGACCAAACAAACACTATACAAAAACACAGGGTTGAAACCCAAACAAAAGAGCGAGGAGTACCTCGAATAAATAACACACGCGCATAATGATTAACACACGGGACAAGACCCGTAATCATCTGCACAATGATTAACACACGGGACGAGACCCGTAATCATCTGCACAATGATTAACACACGAGACGAGACCCGTAATCATCTGCACAATGATTAACACACGAGACGAGACCCGTAATCATCTGCACAATGATTAACACACGAGACGAGACCCGTAATCATCTGCACAATGATTAACACACGAGACGAGACCCGTAATCATCTGCACAATGATTAACACACGAGACGAGACCCGTAATCATCTGCACAATGATTAACACACGAGACGAGACCCGTAATCATCTGCACAATGATTAACACACAGGACGAGACCCGTAATCATCTGCACAATGATTAACACACAGGACGAGACCCGTAATCATCTGCACAATGATTAACACACAGGACGAGACCCGCAATCATCTGCACAATGATTAACACACAGGACGAGACCCGTAATCATCTGCACAATGATTAACACACGGGACGAGACCCGTAATCATCTGCACAATGATTAACACACGGGACGAGACCCGTAATCATCTGCACAATGATTAACACACGGGACAAGACCCGTAATCATCTGCATAATGATTAACACACAGAACGAGACCCGTAATCATCTGCATAATGATTAACACACAGGACGAGACCCGTAATCATCTGCACAATGATTAACACACAGGACGAGACCCGTAATCATCTGCACAATGATTAACACACAGGACGAGACCCGTAATCATCTGCACAATGATTAACACACGGGACGAGACCCGTAATCATCTGCACAATGATTAACACACGGGACAAGACCCGTAATCATCTGCACAATGATTAACACACGGGACGAGACCCGTAATCATCTGCACAATGATTAACACACGGGACAAGACCCGTAATCATCTGCATAATGATTAACACACATGACGAGACCCGTAATCATCTGCATAATGATTAACACACAGGACGAGACCCGTAATCATCTGCACAATGATTAACACATGGGACGAGACCCGTAATCATCTGCATAATGATTAACACACAGGACGAGACCCGTAATCATCTGCACAATGATTAACACATGGGACGAGACCCGTAATCATCTGCACAATGATTAACACACAGGACGAGACCCGTAATCATCTGCACAATGATTAACACATGGGACGAGACCCGTAATCATCTGCACAATGATTAACACATGGGACGAGACCCGTAATCATCTGCACAATGATTAACACATGGGACGAGACCCGTAATCATCTGCACAATGATTAACACATGGGACGAGACCCATAATCATCTGCACAATCCATAATGGCACGAAAGCCAAAGCATACAGCACAGGTACTCACACGCACTAACGGACATAGTAACAATAATGGAGCCCACAATGGAAACCAAAGGGCACACTTATACAAGTACTAATCAGTGGGAATAGGGAATAGGTGTCCGTAAGGAAAGTTCCAGAGGGATCCGTGACAGTCCCCCCCCCCAGTCCCCCCCCCCCCCCCCCCGATGCACCAGCAGCGCAACGACTCCGGGCCTCGAGGAAGATCACAGGAACGCAGTGCGGGTAGATCAGGACCCAATGCAGCTGCCGAAGTTGGACCCGGAAGTTGTGGCGGCGGCGGACGGATCAGTAGCAGTGGCGTCAGATGGCCCAGTTGCAGCGGCGGCGGATGGACCAGTCGCAGCGTCATAGGAGGGGCCATTCCTGCTGTCTCCCTTAATGGTCCATTATTCTGTCACGTTGGTATGAAGATATTAGGGAGACAGACGCAGGAATGCATAATAGGGTTTTTATTGTACCGTGTAAAGGCACAGGGGCGAAGACCAAATCAAAATCCTATATCCCTCAGTTCACCCTAAATATTCACATGCCTGAACGTCTACTCCAAATACACAACCTATATCCCTCAATGTCTACTTCAACATGTAGCCTAAATAGACATCCTAGAAGTAGTGAATGGTAATGTGTCACCATTACATGTATTTCATTCCAGCCATTCCAATGAGCCCCTCCTCCGACTTAAAGTGTCCACTGTCTGAAACAACACTCTGTATCCCTGAGCACATGCTGTGAATCACTGACAGTAGAGCCGACAGGGGACATCACAGAGGGACAAATCAGCTGTTACACTGTGTCGCTGCACATTCTGACTCCCCTGACGAATACGTTTAAAAAGAGTGGGCAATACTCTCTCTTCAGAGAAAAGCAAACTCAATCTGCTTCAGAATATCATTACAGAAAAATCCATACGCCGAGCGAGCGAAGAGACTGACTGGCCTGATCTGAATCTCATTACTGTACGACGACAAGGGGTGTGTGTGTGTGTGTGTCTGTGAATTGATGTGGGAGCGGCAGCAGTCAGAAACAATGTGACATTTCCTGACTGCTTTCAATCAGTGTGAATAACACGACACCAGCAATCTGAAAAGACAAGCACAGTGAAAAACCTGCCCCCTCTCTGTCTTTACCTCTATAATCACACAGTGAAAACCTGCCCCGCTCTCTGTCTTTACCTCTATAATCACACAGTGAAAAACCTGCCCCGCTCTCTGTCTTTACCTCTATAATCACACAGTGAAAAACCTGCCCCGCTCTCTGTCTTTACCTCTATAATCACACAGTGAAAAACCTGCCCCGCTCTCTGTCTTTACCTCTATAATCACACAGTGAAAAACCTGCCCCGCTCTCTGTCTTTACCTCTATAATCACACAGTGAAAAACCTGCCCCGCTCTCTGTCTTTGCCTCTATAATCACACAGTGAAAACCTGCCCCGCTCTCTGTCTTTACCTCTATAATCACACAGTGAAAAACCTGCCCCGCTCTCCGTCTTTGCCTCTATAATCACACATTTCAGTAGAATTGAATGGTAGACACACACACAGAAACTAACAGAAACTCACAGAAAAACACAGAAACACACAGAAACAGCCAGGACAAAACAATCACCACATAGGAAGCAATGTTTTTTATGTCACATCATTTCACCAGCAACAATTCAACCACTGACAGTACAGTCAGGTTTAGTGGACAGGACTAGTGGACAGGACTAGTGGACAGGACTAGTGGACAGGACTAGTAGACAGGACTAGTGGACAAGTCTAGTGGACAGGACTAGTGAACAGGACTAGTGGACCGGTCTAGTGGACAAGTCTAGTGGACAGGACAAGTGGACAGGACAAGTGGACTGGACTAGTGGACAGGACTAGTGGACAGGTCTAGTGTACAAGTCTAGTGGACAGGACTAGTGGACAAGTCTAGTGGACAGGACTAGTGGTCAGGACTAGTGAACAGGACTAGTGGACAGGACTAGTGAACAGGACTAGTGGACAGGATTAGTGGACAGGACTAGTGAACAGGACTAGTGAACAGGATTAGTGGACAGGACTAGTGAACAAGACTCCTGGAGATAGAAATCATTACAACCGTTCATCTCCAAGTACAACCCCTGGACAGATAATCCTATTATACATAGACACCCTCTGTTTTACAACACTCTACGATAGATAGACAGACAGACAGACAGACAGACAGACAGACAGACAGACACACAGACACACAGACACACACACACACACACACACACACACACACACATGCAGAGTACAAACCCGGTACTTGGACAGATCAATCCTCAGAGAGTTGTGCAGCTGATCTAGAAGTTTGACAAATTTCTCTCTCTGTGAGAAAAACAGATATATAGATTTTTCCATTAGTAAAGCAATCACACTGTCAGTTCAACTTAACTTTGAACTTCAATTTTTTTTTTTTTTAAATGGGGGTATTTGAAAGGGTGGAATATATTGTGTAGACAAGGAAACAAAAAACACAACAGTACTGATCAATATTCATGATTTCAGTCAGATGTTTTCAAATGCCCATAAACATTAGCTGAGAAGTGTGTGTAGGTGAGTCTGTGTGTGTGTGTGTAGCTGAGTGCGTGAGTGTGTGTAGCTGTGTGTGTGTGTGTAGCTGTGTGTGTGTGTGTGTGTGTGTGTGTGTGTGTGTGTGTGTGTGTGTGTGTGTGTGTGTGTGTGTGTGTAGCTGAGTGTGTGTGTGTGTGTGTGTGTGTGTGTGTGTGTGTAGCTGAG
>NC_092172.1:30167051-30202051 GCF_045791955.1 Oncorhynchus clarkii lewisi | reverse complement strand
AGTATTCTCTATAACATGAAAGCAGTCTGATCTGGAACATATCATCATTATTATCTAGAACATATAAATATGATTATCTAGAACATAGAACCAGTCTTATCTGGAACATATAATCATTATTATCTAGAACATATAAATATGATTCTCTAGAACATAGAACCAGTCTTATCTGGAAAATAGAACCAGTCTTATATGGAACATAGAAATATGATTCTCTAGAACATAGAACCAGTCTTATCTGGAACATATGATCATTATTATCTAGAACATAGAAATATGATTCTCTAGAAAATAGAACCAGTCTTATCTGGAACATATAATCATTATTATCTAGAACATAGAAATATGATTCTCTAGAACATAGAACCAGTCTTATTTCGAACATAGAACCAGTCTTATCTGGAACATGGAAGCAGAAGGATCTGGAACATACCCAGGTTGTACCACACATCCATCTCCCCGCTGAGCATGCGGACCTCGATGATGGTCTGACCCAGGAAGTCGTCCGACTCTCGTTTGAAGTGTTGTTTCATGCGAGACTTGATGTCATCATCCTCATCCCACACACGCACCTTGATCCGGTCTGTAGCGTTGTGACACTCACTGGACAGCAAGGCACCATGTGTAGAAAAACAGCACCAGTAAAGTGAGTTAGTTTAGGGCGATATAAAAAAAAAAACGCTATTATAATAAAAAATACAATGATTATCAGAACATTTTGCTATTCTCATTCATTGTAGCTGCAGTGCTGGTTGTAGTGTGAATGGGTGTAGGGAGAACACACATATTATGGCTTATAAAAGCATAGACAGTGCTGAATAACAACTTAAACACACTGTCTTTGTTGAGTCTCTCTTTAGTCATAGTTTTAACAGTTTTGAATTCTCACAGTATCAACGTTGCTGTGCGTTCAAGTTTGTTTTTTACAGTCTATGGCTCGAGGAAACTGTGCAGACACAGTGATCTGAATTATCTTATTGGCCAGCGGTAGGCCAGTAGGTGCACTTGATTTCCTCTCTGGACCTGCCGGGCAAGCGGAGTTCTACCTTCAGACACATGAAGAGGTTCAAAATGGGGACACTTTCCCTTCACGTCATTAGGGCTGCTGAATCAAGTGCATCTGACGCCTACAACACAAAAGGAATAGAAAAATGTGGAACGTTTATTGTTGTTGTTTTTACAGAAATGTTTGGTGATTGACTAGGAATGCCTTGGAGATGGACCAGTCAATTGTGATGGACAGTTTGGTCTCCACTGGTTTAGGGAAACCTCATGCCCCTATCATAATCTGTTCAAAAGTTATTGCCGTTTTTACCCTTGTAGGATGGCCCAAATTAGGGTGACTAAATCAGAGAAAAAATGCTGTAAAAATCAAGAAAATAGCCCTTGAAGGTGAAAAGCTGTGTGGCCCTCTTCCCTCCTCCCTCCTCCCATCCTCTCGAGAGCCGCTCAGCTGTTTTATCTACTGGCAGCAGCTCTGACCTAACTTGATATGACCTCACACTATCCTGGAGCACAAACAGACCTGGAGACTCAGTGTAGTCACGTCACAGTCATATGTAATGGCTAGGGTTGGCATAGTGTGGGTGGCTGTTAGGTTAGGGTTGTCATTGGGGCTTCAAAGGCTTGGGAGTGGTCTGGAGTTGTCCTCTCTGCTAGATGTATGTGGGAAATGAAAGACCTGGAAGGAGGAGAGAGAGGAGAATGAAAGAGAGTAGAGGAACAGAGAGGAGAGGGAGAGAAGTGTAAGGTAAAGTAGAGAAGAATAGAGGAGGGTAAAGGGAGATGAGAGGGGGGAGGGGCCAGGAGAGGAGAGGAGAGGAGAGACAAGGGAGATGAGAGGGGGGAGGGGCCAGGAGAGGAGAGGAGAGGAGAGGAGAGGAGAGGAGAGGAGAGGAGAGGAGAGGAGAAGAGAAGAGAGGAGAGGAGAGGAGAGGAGAAAAGAGAGGTGAGGGGAATGTCTGTCAGGTGGGATTGACATCATTCTGCCCCACCGGCTCTCTTTAGGAAACCCTGCTGTCCCTAGTGTTCCCCCACTCAAGGGTGTGTGTGTGTGTGTGTGTGTGTGTGTGTGTGTGTGTTAGTGGCACCCACAGATGGATGTCCCTGCCAGGCAGAGAGCTAAGATTCCAAGACCCTGTCACATGGCATGAGGATAACATCTTTTCTCTCTGTCTCTCTGTCTCTCTGTCTTGTTTTCTCACTGTCTCTCTGTCTTGCTGTCTTGCTGTCTCTTTGTCTTGCTGTCTCTCTGTCTTGTTTTCTCCTGTCTCTCTGTCTCTCTGTCTAGTTTTCTCTCTTTGTCTCTGTCTCTCTCTCTCTCTCTCTCATTCTCTCCCTCTCTGTCTCTGTATCTCACTCTCCATCTCTCTCTCTCTCCCTCTTTCCATCTCCATTTTGTTTGCACAGGAGGCAAGAGTGAGCAGTGTAACTCTATCTGCGTCGCATTCTGTGGTTTCTCATTAATACTGTAGATACGGACGCACGCATACACGCGCACACACACACACACACACACACACACACACACACACACACACACACACACACACACACACACACACACACACACATACACATACACATACACATACACACACATACACACACACACACAGTGCCTCCATCAGCAGACAGAGAACATGGTGGAAGGCAGCTCTAACAAAGCCTCTTTGTCTCCTAGATATGTTCTATATATGGTATTCTAATCACCAGCGCTATGGTTTCTATGAAACTGGGGTGCTTGATTTATCTTTATCTATCTATGTCTCTATTTAAAGCTGGAATTCATACTTGGTGAAACTGCCACATTCCTTGGTAATATTACAATAAAAGTTATTTCAAACAACAAACACATTTTCTTGTCTCTGACATTAGTGCACATCATTAGTGCACATCATTAGTGCACATCACTTCCCGCGCCATAGAAAAGCAGAGGATGTATTGCAACAATGTGTTCAGGATGCTGGATGATCCTCCTCTCTTTTATCATCAAAACAAAAACAACAACAATGTGTTCAGGATGCTGGATGATCCTCCTCTCTTTTATCATCAAAACAAAAACAGCAACAATTGCGGCTGTGGTGAACAATGGTGCTGTTCAACCTGACGCGTATTTCAGCCTGAAGTCCATATAGGATACTGCAGATACTGTGATGTATTTATACAACAACAGGATCTACTGGCTTTAGAACAGACTCCTTAAGCCTCATGACGTTGATGTGAAATGTGTCGTTCATAGTGCTATAGTGTTGTTTTACAGAAAGCCATATTCCAGTGTTCTAAATTGTGTTAGGTCTTAGATAATACCATAAGTTCTCGGTTCTCTGTGTACCTTAAATCAACATGATCAACATCACAATCAACATGACAGTCTGTCACCACTCAGAGTTCAGAGTTCAGACTCATAGAGAGCCAGATTACAACCATAATACCTTCTCTAATGGCACCATGGGTCAATCTCTACATAGCACAACAGCACTACACATCATCAAAAGTTCCCTCTCCATTTTAGAAGTTGTTGTTTATTTAAAAAGGGCCTGAGCTAACATGGGTTAGCTTCATAATACTTTCAGTAAACTCAAACAAAGCTGTACACTCAAAGCTGGGGGTGAAATGAAGCTTGGCATTCAGGCCAAAGAGCTCAATTTTGGTTTCATCAGGTCAGAAAATCTTGTTTCTCATGGCCTGAGAGTCCTTTAAGTGCTGAGACTGCACTTGTGAAGGTGGTAAATGACCTTTTAATGGCATCATACCGAGGCTCTGCATCTGTTCTCGTGCTCCTAGACCTTAGTGCTGCTTTTGATACCATCGATCACCACATTCTTTTGGAGAGATTGGAAACCCAAATTGGTCTACACGGACAAGTTCTGGCCTGGTTTAGATCTTATCTGTCGGGAAGATATCAGTTTGTCTCTGTGAATGGTTTGTCCTCTGACAAATCAACTGTAAATTTCGGTGTTCCTCAAGGTTCCGTTTTAGGACCACTATTGTTTACACTATATATTTTACCTCTTGGGGATGTCATTCGAAAACATAACATTAACTTTCACTGCTATGCAGATGACATACAGCTGTGCATTTCAATGAAACATGGTGAAGCCCCAAAATTGTCCTCGCTAGAAGCATGTGTTTCAGACATAAGGAAGTGGATGGCTGCAAACTTTCTACTTTTAAACTGGGACAAAAAAGATATGCTTGCTCTAGGTCCCAAGAAACAAAGAGATATTCTGTTGAATCTGACAATTAATCTTAATGGTTGTACAGTCGTCTCAAATAAAACTGTGAAGGACCTCGGCGTTACTCTGGACCCTGATCTCTCTTTTGAAGAACATATCAAGACTGTTTCAAGGACAGCTTTTTTCCATCTACGTAACATTGCAAAAATCAGAAACTTTCTGTCCAAAAATGATGCAGAAAAATGTATCCATGCTTTTGTCACTTCTAGGTTAGACTACTGCAATGCTCTACTTTCCGGCTACCCGGATAAAGCACTAAATAAACTTCAGTTAGTGCTAAATACGGCTGCTAGAATCCTGACTAGAACCAAAACATTTGATCATATTACTCCAGTGCTAGCCTCCCTACATTGGCTTCCTGTCAAGGCAAGGGCTGATTTCAAGGTTTTACTGCTAACCTACAAAGCATTACATGGGCTTGCTCCTACCTATCTCTCTGATTTGGTCCTGCCGTACATACCTACACGTATGCTACGGTCACAAGACGCAGGTCTCCTAATTGTCCCTAGAATTTCTAAGCAAACAGCTGGAGGCAGGGCTTTCTCCTATAGAGCTCCATTTGTATGGAATGGTCTGCCTACCCATGTGAGAGACGCAACCTTGGTCTCAACCTTTAAGTCTTTACTGAAGACTCATCTCTTCAGTGGGTCATATGATTGAGTGTAGTCTGGCCCAGGAGTGTGAAGGTGAACGGAAAGGCTCTGGAGCAACGAACCGCCCTTGCTGTCTCTGCCTGGCCGGTTCCCCTCTTTCCACTGGGATTCTCTGCCTCTAACCCTATTACAGGGGCTGAGTCACTGGCTTACTAGGGCTCTTTCATACTGTCCCTAGGAGGGGTGCGTCACTTGAGTGGGTTGAGTCACTGATGTGATCTTCCTGTCTGGGTTGGCGCCCCCCCTTGGGTTGTGCCATGGCGGAGATCTTTGTGGGCTATACTCGGCCTTGTCTCAGGATGGTAAGTTGGTGGTTGAAGATATCACTCTAGTGGTGTGGGGGCTGTGCTTTGGCAAAGTGGGTGGGGTTATATCCTCCCTGTTTGGCCCTGTCCAGGGGTGTCATCGGATGGGGCCACAGTGTCTCCTGACCCCTCCTGTCTCAGCCTCCAGTATTTATGCTGCAGTAGTTTGTGTGTCTGGGGGCTAGGGTCAGTCTGTTATATCTGGAGTACTTCTCCTGTCTTATCCGGTGTCCTGTGTGAATTTAAGTATGCTCTCTCTAATTATCTCTTTCACTCTTCCTTTCTCTCTCTCGGAGGACCTGAGCCCTAGGACCATGCCTCAGGACTACCTGACATGATGACTCCTTGCTGTCCCCAGTCCACCTGGTCGTGCTGCTGCTCCAGTTTCAACTGTTCTGCCTGTGATTATTATTATTTGACCATGCTGGTCATTTATGAGCATTTGAACATCTTGACCATGTTCTGTTATAATCTCCACCCGGCACAGCCAGAAGAGGACTGGCCACCCCACATAGCCTGGTTCCTCTCTAGATTTCTTCCTAGGTTTTGGCCTTTCTAGGGAGTTTTTCCTAGCCACCGTGCTTCTACACCTGCATTGCTTGCTGTTTGGGGTTTTAGGCTGGGTTTCTGTACAGCACTTTGAGATATCAGCTGATGTACGAAGAGCTATATAAATACAGTTGATTTGATTTGATTTGATTCGATTAAATTTTGGTTTCATCAGGTCAGAGAATCTTGTTTCTCATGGCCTGAGAGTCCATTAAGTGCCTTTTGGAAAACTGCAATCTGGCTGTCATGTGTCTTTTACTGAGGAGTGGCTTCCGTCTGGCCTCTACCATAAAGGCCTGATTAGTGGAGTGCTGGTTGTCCTTCTGGAAGGTTCTCTGATCTCCGCAGAGGTACTCTGTCAGAGTGACCATCGGGTTCATGGTCACCTCCTTGAACAATGCCCTTTTCCCCCGATTGCTCAGTTTGGCCAGGCGGCCAGCTCTAAGAAGAGTCTTGGTGGTTCCAAACTTTTTCCATTTAAGAATGATGGAGGCCACCTTCAATGCTGCAGAAATGTTTTGGTACCCTTCCCCAGATCTGTGTCTGACATGCACTGTCAACTGTGGGACCTTATATAGACAGGTGTGTGCCTTTCCAAATCATGTCCAATCAATTGAATTTACCACAAGTGGACTCCAATCAAGTTGTAGAAACATCTCACTGATCAATTGAAACAGGATGCACCTGAGCTCAATTTTGGGTATCATAACAAAGGGTCTGAATACTTATGTAAATAAGGTATTTCTGTCTTTATTTTTAATAAATGTGCAAACATTTCTAAAAACCTGTTTTCCTTTTGTCCTTATGGGGTAGTGTGTAGATTGATGAGGAAAAACATTTATTTAATACATTTTAGAATAAGGCTGTAACGTAACAAAAGTTTGAAAAAGTCAAGGGGTCTGAATACTTTCCAAAGGCACTGTAGATGATATTCATGTCAATAACACATTTTTCAGTGAGATGCATTTGAATTATTGTCCATCTCCTCTCCCCTCATTTGTTGGTGTGGTGGGTTCTACATGTCTGTGATAACAATGTCTGCTGGAGTGTTTGTATTACAGCTGAAGAAGGTAGCCCTGTCTGAGCCAGAATGGCCCCTAGGGTAGGAGCATACCTCCTGTTTCTGTAACCTGAGGCAGTCTTTATGTACACCACCTGGACAGGACCTATGGTCATGTGTGCATATATTTTATCTATGGGTGGCCCCAGCGGGAATCAAACCAACGCGTTGCAAGTGCCATGCTCTACCGACTAAGCCACAAAGGACCACGTCTATAATACAGCCTGTAGTACACTGGCTTAGGCTGTAGTAATGTTGTAGCAGTGATATATTATGTTAATACTCACAAGAAGAACTTCTCATCCCAGACAGGGTTGAGGTTCCCAAAGATGGTCTTGGTACGCCGTTTGGTCTTCCCTACCTGGACAGTCACATAGGGGTCACTGGAACCTGTCTTATCCTTGGCCTGCAGACCCTGGGCACACATCACTGGAGAGGAGAGAGGGGGAGGCAGGGAGAGATGGGGGAATAGAGGGAGGCAGAGGAAGACAGAGGAAGGTAGGGGAAGACAGAGAAAGACAGGGGATGATGGGAGAGACAGGGAGACATGGGAAGACAGGGGAAGGCAGGGGAGACAGGGAAGGCAGAGGAAGACGGGGGAGACAGGGGAGACATGGGAAGGCAGAGGAAGACGGGGGAGACAGAAAAGACAGAGGAAGACAGGGAAGACGGGGGAGACAGGGAAGACAGAGGAAGACAGGGGAGACAGGGGAGACATGGGAAGACAGGGGATGACAAGGGAGACAGGGGAGACAAGGGAGACAGGGGAGACATGGGGAGACAGGGGGAGACATGGGAAGACAGGGGAGACAAGGTAGACAGGGGAGACATGGGAAGACAGGGAGACAGGGGAGACAGGGGAGACATGGGAAGACAGGGGAGACATGGGAAGACAGGGGGAGACAAGGGAGACAGGGAAGACAGAGGAAGACAGGGGATGACGTGGGAGACATGGGAAGACAGGGGGAGACAGGGGAAGTAGGGGGAGGTTGGGGAGGCGGGGGGGAGACAAAAATAAAAACAGTAAGACTTGTTCCAGTCCAGCACTAATATACAGTATAATATACATATTAAAATATATGTAACACGTAAAGCCTGCAGGTTTAATGCTGTATTACTTGCTATGCACTAGTATGAGCCTTGTCCTATGTCTAATGTACGTATAGGTACCATAGCCATGTAAACGTGTCTCCAGTATAGCCAATCTGTTTGTTGGGGAAGCAGTGAACATCTGCCTCGCCAACAGACAGATACCTAAGAGAGACCAGTCCACCACCATCGCACATGACCATGCACAAGCACACACACACACACTACATTTAAATATATATTTTTAGTATTTAGCAGACGCTCTTATCCAGAGACAACCACATATCACAGTCTTTGTAAATACATTGTTCCTTAATAAAGAAGTTATCAGCAGAGTCAGTGCAAGTAGGAAAAAACAAGTGCACTTGTGTTTTTTATGGGGGAATAAGACTGAGATGTCTTATTAAAGACACAGCACTTAAAGATGCACTCCTGAACATCTGTCATTTCAGCCAGCAGTTTTGAAAGTGGTGTTCACGAGCCAAAACAGGTCCTCGTTTCCTGTGTATTACATCATCCAAGTGTGTACTACGTCATCCATTTCTTGTGATGTGTTAAAGGTGGAATATGCAGAAATCACTCCTCCATTTCCTGGTTGCTAAAATTCTAATATTTTGGCTAAGTTTATGTGATAAAACAAGCAATTATGGAATACAGTAATACATTAGTAACACCTTCTCTTTCCAAGACATAGACTGAATTTTTTATTTTTTTATTTCACCTTTATTCAACCGGGTAAGCTAGTTGAGAACAAGTTCTCATTTACAACTGTGACCTGGCCAAGATAAAGCAAAGCAGGGCGGCAGAAACAACAACACAGAGTTACACATGGAATAAACAAGCGTACAGTCAATAACACAATAGAAAAACAAAAGCCTATATACAGTGTGCACAAATGGCATGAGGAGGTAAGGCAATAAATTGAACATAGTAGCAAAGTAATTACAGTTTAGCAGACTTACACTGGAGTGATAGAGGAGCAGATGATGATGAGCAGATGGTGGTGTGTAAGTAGTGATACTGGTGTGCAAAAGAGCAGGAAAGTAAATAAAAACAATATGGGGTAGATAGATTGGGTGGGCTATTTACAGATGGACTATGTACAGCTGCAGCGATCGGTTAGCTGCTCAGCTAGCTGATGTTTAAAGTTAGTGAGGGAAATGTAAGTCTCCAGCTTCAACGATTTTTGCAATTCGTTCCAGTCAGTGGCAGCAGAGAACTGGAAGGAAAGGCGGCCAAATGAGGTGTTGGCTTTGAGGATGACCAGTGAGATATACCTGCTGGAGCGCATGCTACAGGTGGGTGTTGTTATCGTGACCAGTGAGCTGAGATAAGGCTGATCTTTTACCTAGCATAGACTTGTAGATGACCTGAAGCCAGTGGGTCTGGCGACGAATATGTAGCGAGGGCCAGCCGACTAGAGCATACAGGTCGCAGTGGTGAGTGGTATAAGGCGCTTTGGTGATAAAACGGATGGCACTGTGATAGACTACATCCAATTTACTGAGTAGAGTATTGGAAGCTATTTTGTAGACAACATCGCCGAAGTCGAGGATCGGCTAGGGTAAGTTTGGCGGCGTGAGTGAAGGAGGCTTTGATGCGAAATGGAAAGCTGATTCTAGATTTGATTTTGGATTGGAGATGTTTGATATGAGTCTGGAAGGAGAGTTTACAGTCTAGCCAGACACCTAGGTATTTGTAGTTGTCCACGTATTCTAGGTCAGAACTGTCCAAAGTAGTGATGCTAGTCGGGCGGGCGGTGCGGGCTGCAAATGGTTGAAAAGCATGCATTTGGTTTTACTAGCGTTTAAGAGCAGTTGGAGGCCACGGAAGGAGTGTTGTATGGCATTGAAGCTCGTTTGGAGGTTAGTTAACACAGTGTCCAAAGAAGGGTCAGATGTATACAGAATGGTGTCGTCTGCGTGGAGGTGGATCATGGAATCACCCGCAGCAAGAGCGACATCATTGATATATACAGAGAAAAGAGTCAGCCCGAGAATTGAACCCTGTGGTACCCCCATAGAGATTGCCAGAGGTCGAACAACAGGCCCTCCGATTTGACAAACTGAACTCTGTCTGCGAAGTAGTTGGTGAACCAGGCAAGGCAGTCATTTGAGAAACCAAGGCTATTGAGTCTGCCGATAAGAATACGTTGATTGACAGAGTCAAAAGCCTTGGCCAGATCGATGAAGACGGCTGCACAGTACTGTTTTTTTTAATCAATGGCGGTTATGATATCATTTAGTACCCTGAGCGTGGCTAAGGTGCACCCATGACCAGCTCGGAAACCGGATTGCGCAGCGGAGAAGGTGGGATTCGAAATGGTCATTGATCTGTTTATTAACTTGGCTTTTGAAGACTTTAGAAAGGCAGGGCAGGATGGATATAGGTCTATAACAGTTTGGGTCTAGAGTGTCTCCCCCTTTGAAGAGGGGGATGACCACGGCAGCTTTCCAATCTTTAGGGATCTCAGACAATACTAAAGAGAAGTTTAACAGACTGGTAATAGGGGTTGCAACAATGGCTGCGGATACTTTTTAGAAAGAGAGGGTCCAGATTGTCTAGCCCAGCTGATTTGTAGGGGTCCAGATTGTCTAGCCCAGCTGATTTGTAAGGGTCCAGATTGTCTAGCCCAGCTGATTTGTAAGGGTCCAGATTGTCTAGCCCAGCTGATTTGTAGGGGTCCAGATTGTCTAGCCCAGCTGATTTGTAGGGGTCCAGATTGTCTAGCCCAGCTGATTTGTAGGGATCCAGATTGTCTAGCCCAGCTGATTTGTAAGGGTCCAGGTTTTGCAGCTCTTTCATCTGCTATCTGGATTCTGGATTTGGGTGAAGGAGAAGCTGGGGAGGCTCGGGCAAGTAGCTGGGTGGGTGTGGAGCTGTTGGCCGGGGTTGGGGTAGCCAGGAGGAAAGCATGGCCAGCCCGTGAATCCAGGTGAAAGCTATGATCCCTTATTGATGTCACTTGTTAAATCCTCTTCAATCAGTGTAGATGAAGGGTAGATGACAGGTTAAATAAGGAGTTGTAAGCCTCGAGCCAATTGAGACATGGATTGTGTATGTGTTCCATTTAGAGGGTGCATATTTAAGTGCCTTTGAACGGGGTATGGTAGTTTGTACCCGGCACACTGGTTTGAGTGTGTCAGGAATTTTAATGCTGCTTGGTTTTTTTTACACTAAACAGTTTCCCGTGTGTATCAAGAACGGTTCACCACCCAAAGGACATCCAGCCAACTTGACACAACTGTGGAAAGCTTTTGAGTCAACATGTGCTACCATCCCTGTGGAACACTTTCGACACCTTGCAGAGAGTCCATACCCCTATGAATTGAGGCTGTTCTGAAGGCAAAAGGGGGGGCAAATGAATATTTGGAAGGTGTTTCCTAATGTTTTGTACACTCAGTGTATAGTTTAGAGAATCATTGTACCATCTAAATCTCTGTTAAACATGTTTTCAATAACCCAAATATAGTTTTTCAGCTGTTTAAAGCTGGTATACAAAACCGATGGTAAAAGATGCAAACACTAAACTTAACAACAGGAGGCATAGAAACTCTGCACATAGAACAGATCTACCGCGTCTTATACTTGCCTTCAATAAGAATGACAGATCTATAACGCACATGTTTATGTGAATTTGGTCAGGTCGCCCAAAAAGTTACATATTATAGCTTTAAGATTTTGCAATTCGTGTGATATGTTGCATCTTCAACTTGACATTTGTCCTATATTTTCATTTAATCCCAGCCCCCGTGGGAGGCCTTTTCCCTTTTGGTAGGCCGTCAGTTAAATAAAGGTTCAATAAAGGTTCAATAAAATGCCAGACTATACCAACAACAACTACTTGCTGAAAGACAAAAATACTTAGGTTAGCTACTCTTGCAGAGACTATTTGTCTTCCCAGGCTATAGATGAGGCACACACACACACAGACACACACCCTCACCAACACAGACACACAACCTATTAACAGCTCCCCCCACACACCCTGCTCCACACACCCTGCTCCACACACCCTTAATCATCCATCTCAGACAGGAAGTAGTATTTCCCAGCCCCATAAAAGGTAAAAGGACACTGGGTATTAAATATGTATGAGTGACACTCTGTATTATTCATGGTACATAACTCCCCCAGCCAGCCCCTCTGCTGTCGCTGACAGAGACTGGTGGGCCGGGCTCTCAAAAACACCACAAATGAGAAGCTACAGCCTCGTGTTGTCCCCGGCAGCAAGAACTACAATACAATGAGAGAGGGGGGGAGAGGGGATGAGAGGGAGAGAGCGAGGGGATACAGTGGATAGACAGAGATAGGGAAGAAATGGCAGAGAGAGAGAGTGAAAAGGGAGAAAAGGGGGAGAGAGAGAGGGGTAGAGGAGAGAGAGAGGGTGATGTGGAAAGGGAGAGGGAGGAGTGGAAAGGGAGAAAAGGGGGAGAGAGAGAGAGGGTGATGTAGAAAGGGAGAGGGAGGAGTGGAAAGGGAGAAAAGGGGAGAGAGAGAGGGGTAGCGGAGAGAGAGAGGGTGATGTGGAAAGGGAGAGGGAGGAGTGGAAAGGGAGAAAAGGGGGAGAGAGAGAGGGGTAGCGGAGAGAGAGAGGGTGATGTGGAAAGGGAGAGGGAGGAGTGGAAAGGGAGAAAAGGGGAGAGAGAGAGGGGTAGCGGAGAGAGAGAGGGTGATGTGGAAAGGGAGAGGGAGGAGTGGAAAGGGAGAAAAGGGGGAGAGAGAGAGGGGTAGCGGAGAGAGAGAGGGTGATGTGGAAAGGGAGAGGGAGGAGTGGAAAGGGAGAAAAGGGGGAGAGAGAGAGGGGTAGCGGAGAGAGAGAGGGTGATGTGGAAAGGGAGAGGGAGGAGTGGAAAGGGAGAAAAGGGGGAGAGAGAGAGGGGTAGCGGAGAGAGAGAGGGTGATGTGGAAAGGGAGAGGGAGGAGTGGAAAGGGAGAAAAGGGGGAGAGAGAGAGGGGTAGCAGAGAGAGAGAGGGTGATGTGGAAAGGGAGAGGGAGGAGTGGAAAGGGAGAAAAGGGGGAGAGAGAGAGGGGTAGAGGAGAGAGAGAGGGTGATGTGAAAAGGGAGAGGGAGGAGTGGAAAAGGAGAAAAGGGGGAGAGAGAGAGGGGTAGAGGAGAGAGAGAGGGTGATGTGGAAAGGGAGAGGGAGGAGTGGAAAGAGGTGGAAAGAATAGAAAGAGGCAGAGAACGGCTGATGTTGGCTCTGTATAATGTAGTAAAATATAGCGCAACTACAGAGCTGAATGATGGAGAGAAAAAGAGAGAGAGAGAAAGAGACAGAGAGAGAGAGGGTGAGAGATATAGAGAGTGAGAGGGGTAAGGGTGGAAAGATGGAAAAAAAGGAGTGATGGAGAGAGGGAGTTTATTAAGTATACTGTATTCTCCTTCCTATAACAGTCCATACAAATCCACTGATCCAGGGCTGGGATGTAGCAGTTAGCTGATGCAGAACATTCACATCTCACGGCTGCCTATCTATCTTTCGCCAAAGTGCTACACAATCAATGTGTGTCTGTGTTCATCAAATGAATAATACATAAATAAAGAGTCAATAAGTCGGTTCCTAAACAGGACGTTGGATAAGGCCATAGAGATAGATGGGAGCGTGAGGCAGTTTTTCTCTCAGTCTCAGTCTCTTGGGGATTGATTGACACACACAAGGAATGGCAGTAATGCAAGCTGGGCAATAATATAGCTCAGCTCAGCCCAACCTGGTGTAATTTAGCCCAGAGGAACTGTATGCTCTAGTCGCACCGCTGCAAGGTAATACACGCACACACACACATCACCTATAGGGCGGAGCACAGAAACAGCCACAGTGGTGTATCGCCCTTCCAGCTATGTGCCTTGCTCAAGACGATCTGAAGACATTTATTATAGTCCAGCAAACCTTCCCAGCACCAGGCCTCAGTGATTGTGTTAAGATGTGATGTTGACCTTGGTTGACCACTAGGAGGTTCCCTCCAGTCTAGCCTGCTTGGCTAGGGGTGAGGGCTTAGTTCTTAGTGCTGGTACTACTAACCTGTGATGTTGATCTTGGTGGACCACTAGGAGGTTCCCTCCAGTCTAGGTTGCTTGGCTAGGGGCGAGGGCTTAGTTCTTAGTGTTTGTACTACTAACCTGTGATGTTGATCTTGGTGGACCACTAGGAGGTTCCCTCCAGTCTAGCCTGCTTGGCTAGGGGCGAGGGCTTAGTTCTTAGTGTTTGTACTACTAACCTGTGATGTTGATCTTGGTGGACCACTAGGAGGTTCCCTCCAGTCTAGCCTGCTTGGCTAGGGGTGAGGGCTTAGTTCTTAGTGTTGGTACTACTAACCTGTGATGTTGATCTTGGCGGACCACTTGGAGGTTCCCTCCAGCACTGCTTGCTTGGCGGTCTTCAGGTGTCCAGTGAAGTCCTCTTTAGAGATCCCAAACATCTCCTGGATGACCTCAAACACCTCAGGCCGGTTCTTCTCCCTGATCTTCATCCTCTCCTTCATGGCCATGATAATGTTCAGGGTCTTGTCCTCAGCACCGTGCTTAGAACTCTTCTCCACCGCCCCTAGAACACCACCCACACACACAGGAAAACACACACACACACACACACACACACACACACACACACACACACACACACACAGCATTGTGCTTAGAACTCTTGTCCACCACCCTTAGATTTCCTCTGGCCCATCTATCAAACACACAGATAACTTTGTGGTCTCTATCTCTATCTCTCTACCTTTCTCTTTTGGGTATCTTGTCCCCAGAACACAATGGGAAGCAGTTGTTGTAGGAGGAGAATGTTACAAATACTGTCTGTGATTAGAATACAGTTAAAAGCCTCCTTTATTCAGTGTGTTTGTGTGTGTGAGTAGGGGGTAGGGGTCAAACACACACTTCTGCTTTCTCCTCATGCTTTTATTGGACCCTCCCTCTCCCCTCTCCCTCCCTCTCCCCTCTCTCCCCTCCCCTCTCTCCCCTCTCTTCCCTCTCTCCCCTCTCCTCCCTCCCTCCCTCACTCCCCTCCCTCTCCCCTCCCTCCCTCTCCCCTCTCTCACCCCTTTCTCCCCTCTCTCCCCTCCCTCCCTCTCCCCTCCCCTCCCCTCTCTCCCCTCTCTCCCCTCTCTCCCCTCTCTCCCTCTCCCCTCTCTCCCCTCCCTCACCCCTTTCTCCCCTCTCTCCCCTCTCTCCCTTCCTTCACCCCTCTCCCCCCCTCCCCTCCCTCTCGCTCTTTTTCACCCCTTCTCTCTCCTCCTCTAATCGAGTTATCTCGCCTGTCATCTTTGGCGAGGTCATGAACTGCGATTGAAATCAAATTAAATATGAATCATCATTTGAATAAAACACTATGTATTCGTCCCAAATTACGCTGTTTTCCCTACATAGGGCAATACTAAAAGTAGTGCAGTACTAAAAGCAGTACTAAAAGTAGTGCAGTATGTAGGGAATAGAGGGCCATTTGGGACGCACACAGAGAGTTCTATCATTCAGAGTGGAGCTAATCCAGTTACAGAGAGTGACGGTCCTGGGGCTAACGTGTCACACGTCTACTGTTATCCAATCAAAACACACTAGGATAAACCTCTAGATACTACCCAAAACATGACCTGCTACTCAGAACAGAGGGAATCAGATTAAATATACATTACAGTAGCAAGATGTAGAGGGTGTGAGTGTGTTTTAGTGCAAACACAAACGAGAGCTAGCTACACTTCAAAGCAAGCTGGGAGGCAGAGAGTAATGTCATACTGAGAGTCAAAGGAGACACCTTCCCTGTAAGGCTGGAGCCAACAGCTGGACGGACGGACGGACGGACGGACGCACGCACGCACGCACGGACGGACGGACGGACGGACGGACGGACGGACGGACGGACGGACAGACAGGAAACCAAGGAGTTTCAGTTGGAGCAGAATTACCACCCAAACTCTTCCACTGACCGATGAACAGCATTTGAAAGATGCCATGATTTTTCTAAAATGGTGGGCTGCCCTTTGGTGCCGAGGAGAACTGGGTCCGCACGCACGCACACACGCACGCACGCACGCACGCACGCACACACGCACACACGGCAGCTTGTGTATATGTCTATATGGAGTAAAACAAACAAGCTGTAAAAGCAGGCATCTGCGATTCAGCACCACTGAAGTGGACAGCAACAGAATGTGGATTCTGAAGTTCAGCACCACAGGACAGTGGACAGTGCTAACATAGCTCCCATTGTAAATAATAGCGGAATAAATTGCAACTAAAGGAAGATAGAACTCTCCCATTGTTGCATTGAATCCGTAACCACATATGAATGTGTGTGTGTGTGTGTGTGTGTGTGTGTGTGTGTGTGTGTGTGTGTGTGTGTGTGTGTGTGTGTGTGTGTGTGTTAGCCTGTGCGTGCGTGCGAGCTAGTGGGAGTGCAAACCTGTGTTTCAGGGAGTGAGCCTGTGTGTGTGTGTGAGTGTATTTCCTTACTCTGTAGACAGTCGGCGTTGAGTAGATCTTGACACTTCTCGTGGCATTTGACCCCACACTCAGAGCAGCGCATACCCTGCCTGGCAATGCCCCACAGCAAGCCCTCACACTCGTGGCAGTAGGTTGGGGCGGTGGCCGTCCACACCTCAAAGTTATGAGGCGTCGTAGACGAGATGGGATAGATCAACGCCTGCAACGTCTTCCTAAACACATGCAGTTTCTGGAGAGGAGGAGAGAGTGTGGAGAGGAGAGGAGAAGATGGCAGAGGAGGAAGAAAGAAGGTGAGAGGAGAGGAGAAGAGAGGGAGGGTCCAATACAAGCATGAGGAGGGAGAGAGAGGGGGGAGAGGAGAGGAGAAGGGGGCAAAGGAGGGAGAGAGGGGAGAGGAGGGAGAGAGGGCAGAGGAGGGAGAGAGAGGGGGAGAAGAGAAGAGGGCAGAGGAGGGAGAGAGAGGGGGAAGAGGAGAAGAGAAGAGGGCCGAGGAGGGAGAGAGGGCGGGGAGAGGAGGGCAGAGGAGGGAGAAAGAGAGGAGAAGAGAGAGACAGAACGAGAAAAATAGAGAAGAAAAGAGAGGGGAGAAAGAAAGTAGGTGGAATTGAGAGGTCAGATGTCAGATTATAAAACAGACACACAAACCCCTAGAGGTAAAGGGAGAAGGTCTAAGGCCAGAGGTCACTGTAAAGGTCAAGTGTCTCCAGGGTCAGTCCAGTCTCATTAAAACCTAAATGAGCTATAGCACTGTGTTGCTTTAAACCCCATCGCTATAGGCTACCGTCTAATATGATAATAATGGCTGTGTCCACAATACTAAATTCCCCTTATAGTGTACATTATGCATACCACACACAGCTTTAGGCTGCTTTTTAATGCTATCCTATGCTCCATATAGTTCACTAAAAGTAGTGTGTATTATGCTGACCCTACACTGCTATAGGCTACTTTCTAATAAGGCTACTTTCCCAACAAGATCTCACGGTTTGACCAATTTTACTTCAGATTCTGACGCAGCGTGGTAGGGGTACATTTAAATGTATTAAATGAACACCGGAAAACCAACAAATACAAAACTTAACATAAAGTCTAGTAAACTAGCTAAACAGCAAAGTACCAAAACAATACAGACGCAACCGAAACGTGATGTTCTGGGCTGCTCACAGGCAGCTACACAAAAACAAGATCCCACAAACAACAGGTGGGAAAATCAGCTGCCTCTGATTGGGAACCATACCAGGCCAACAAAGAAATAGAAAACATAGACTAGCCACCCTAGTCACACCCTGACCTAACCAAACAGAGAATAAAAAGGATCTCCATGGTCAGGGTGTGACAGATAGCACAAACTTGGACAAAAACCAAATTGAGACTGAATGCAGAATTCTGCAACTACATCCTCTGTGTACAACGTAAAACACAAAATAATGCATGCAGAGCAGAATTAGGAAGATACCTAATTATAAAAATACACCACAGAGCAGGCTGCTGGTCCTGGACAGCAGCACAATTCGACCGAACCAAAAATAAAAATATAATTATTTCCAATGTGTCAAATAATTAATGAAAAAACTAAGTAAACTGGACTGCTATTAGGCTCTAAACAGAGAGTACACCGTGGAAGAATACCTAACCACTGTGACTGACACACAATTAAGGAAAGCTTTGACTACGTACAGAGCATAGCCATGCTATTGAGAGAGGCCGGCTGACTGTTGAGAGAAGACAGGCTATGTGCCCACTGCTCACAAAATGAGGTGGAAACTGAGATGCACTTCCTAACCTCCTGCCAATGACGATATCAGAGAAACATACTGTATTTCCCTCATATTACACAGACCCACAAAGAATTTGAAAACAAATCAAATTTTGATAAATTTACATATCCATCTATTTGGTGAAATACCATAATGTGCCACCACAGCAGCTAGGTGTGTGACCTGTTGCCACTAGTGAAGCACAAATGCCATTGTAAATACAAACTAAATGTATCTGTCTATTTATTTTCCTTTCTTACTTCTAATACACTATATACAAAAGTATGTGGACACACCTTCAAATGAATGGATTGGGCTATTTCAGCCACACCCATGTCTGACAGGTGTATAAAATGGAGCACACAGTCATGCAATCTCCATAGACAAACATTGGCAGTAGAAAGGCCTTACTGAAGAGATCAGTGACCTTCAACGTGGCACCGTCAGGATGTCACCTTTCTAACAAGTCAGTTTGCCAAATTTCTACTCTGCTAGAGCTGCCCTGGTCAACTGTAAGTGCTGTTATTGTGAAGTGGAAATGTCTAGGAGTAACAATGGCTCAGCCGCGAAGTGGTAGGGCACACAAGCTCACAGAACGGGACCACTGAGTGCTGAAGCGCGTAGCGCGTAAAAAACGTCTGTCCTCGGTTGCAACACTTACTTCCAAGTTCCAAACTGCCTCTAGAAGCAACGTCAACACAATAACTGTTCATCGGGAGCTTCATGAAATGGGTGTCCATGGCCGAGCAGCCACAAATAAGCCTAAGATCCCCATGCGCAATGCCAAGCATCGGCTGGAGTGGTGTAAAGTTCGCTGTCATTGGACTCTGAAGCAGTGGAAATCAGTTCTCTGGAGCGATGAATCACGCTTCACCATTTGTAAGTCCGACGGACTAATCTTGGTTTGGTGAATGCCAGAACTCTACCTGCCCCAATGCATAGTGCCAACCATAAAGTTTGGTGAAGGAGGAATAATAGTCTGGGGCTTTTTCATGGTTCGTTCGGGTTAGGCCCATAAATTTCAGTGAAGGGAAATCTTAAAGCTACAGCATGAAATTATATTCTGTGCTTCCAACTTCGTGGTAACAGTTTGGGGAAGATCCTTTCCTGTTTCAGCATGACAATGCCCCCGTGCACAAAGCGAGGTCCATACAGAAATGGTTTTCTGAGATCGTTGTGGAAGATTTTAACTGGCCTGCACAGAGCCCTGACCTGAAATGGAACGCAAACTACGAGTGTAATCTTTACTGTTACTTTCTGATCGTTTATTTCACTTTTGTTAATTATCTATTCAACTTCCTTGGGCAATGTAAACATGTTTCCAATGCCAATAAAGCTCTTTGAATTGACGTGCGTGCGTGCATGTGTGATGTGTGTGTGTGTTTTGCTGTGATCAGCCGTGCTGCTGGAGAATGAAAGCAGAGGCTTGAATCCCTAGCGAGTGTTGCCAGCCACTGTACTGAAAGAATCAATGGGTGCAGTAAATTTGCCTTTTACAGTGTGAGAGAGACATAGAGAGGTGACATACTGCCCTCCCTGACACAATGACGATTTCTCGATTGAGTACTTCTCCTCCCTCTCTCCCTCTTTCTCTCTTCCTCTCCCAGCCTCCACTCCTCCTTCCCTTCCCTCCCCTCACTCTAATATAAATTACTGTACTCCCTCTGTCTCTCTCTCTCTCTCTCATACACACACACACACACACACACACACACACACACACACACACACACACACACACACACACACACACACACACACACACACACACACACACACACACACACACACACACACACACACACACACACACACACACACACACACACACACACACACACACACACACACAACAGAGCAGGCTGCTGAGCCCTTTAAAACTATAGCCCCAGAGGAGAGCCCTGGATAAGAGCATACCCCTCTACCCTTTTCCCATTCCTCTTATATTTTATCCCTGCATTTTTTATTCCCCTCCGCCCTGTCGTGTTTAATACAGGCCTGTCAGACGTGGATAAGTATCAGGTGAGTCACATCCTCACTGTAACTTTTACAGTTTTTTTCGATTGCTAAATGACAGTGGACACAACTGGAGTCACATGTGCAAAACTCTAACTACAGTCTGCACAGCAGCAGTTCATGTGGACCAAACTCTAGTTCGTTTTTCATTGCTTGAACACAGTTTTCAAAACTCTACACACTTATCCCATGACTTTAACCACAACCTGCACAACACTGTGGATTTACAGCACTTTGTTCAAATGCTAACACACTGCTGTCAAAACTGTGAACCACATATTCAAAACGGAATAGATTTCAGCCTTGTGCCTTTCAAACACTGCTGATTGGAATTTCAGCTGAAAGGCTAAGCAGGTGTCTTGTTTTAGACTTGTTAGTGAACACACACACATATTACAGTATATATAGGTAGAGCTCAGATAGACTCATTTTGGAAATGGAACAAGGAAGATGGGTTCGTGGAGGGAGAAGGGTGGCAGGGAGAGGGCGGATGCGTGGAGGAAGACAAAGAAGACAAAGAGCTGTTATTTCAGATGAAATAAGGGCTACACTTATAGACCATGTCGTGAACCATGGTCTCTCATTGAGAGAGGCAGGGTTGAGGGTGCAACCCAATCTGCAAAGATCCACAGTGGCATCTGTAATGCGAATGTTCCATCATGCAAACAGGTGAGAGTTACATCCTTACAGTAAATGAAAACATTACAGGAATCTATTTTGTATTGCAATTATAGAATATTTACACAGATATATTACAGTAAGTTTGACTGTAAAATATGTTTTTACAACAGGACCCAAAGTCTGCCCCCAACAGGGGGAAGAGGAAAAATATTTTCAGATGCGCAGGAAAATGCTATTGTTGACATGGTTGTTGTCAACAATGCAATAAAACTGCGGGAGATTCAAGATAGAGTGCTGGCTGATAATGATATATTTGAAAATGTTAATTCTGTCAGCACAACAACTATTGCTCGAGTCCTAAAGAAACACCAAGTAACAATGAAACAGTTATACACTGTACCGTTCGAGAGAAACAGTGAAAGGGTAAAAGAGCAAAGATACCAATATGTCCAGGTAAGACGTCTGAGGTTACGTACACAGCTATACAAAATATTTACAGTAAAAAAAAACACTAGCATTTCTACAGTAAAACTGTGCACTTACTGTTTTTATTAGAGAGTAATGGAGGTGGAAGCACTGGAAAGACCACATTCATTTGTATTTATCGATGAAGCTGGATATAACCTTGCCAAAACACAGTGCAGAGGAAGGAATGTTATAGGTCAAAGGGCCACTGTGGAGGTTCCAGGCCAAAGGGGGGGAAATATCACCATGTGTGCTGCAATGGCCAATGATGGTTTGCTTCTCAACACACCACTCATTGGCCCATACAACACAGAAAGGCTTATAGCTTTCCTAGAACAGCTCTATGCTCAGCTAATGCCAGCAGAACAGGAGGAGCCAGTAAGAAACCCCCAAGTTTTTGTCATAGTTTGCGATAACGTTGCTTTTCACCACTCTGCAGCTGTCACAGATTGGTTTGCAGCACATCACAGATTTATGGTTTTGTACCTGCCTGCATATTCACCCTTCCTCAACCCAATAGAGGAGTTTTTCTCTGCCTGGAGGTGGAAAGTGTTTGGTCACCAACCACATGACCAAATGTCTCTTTTGGAAGCCATGCGTGCCGGATGTGAGGACACGAGTCCAGAGGACTGCCAGGGATGGATAAGGCACTCCAGAAGGTTCTTCCCCAGGTGCATGGCAAGAGAAAACATTATACAGTGCCTTGCGAAAGTATTCGGCCCCCTTGAACTTTGCGACCTTTTGCCACATTTCAGGCTTCAAACATAAAGATATAAAACTGTATTTTTTTGTGAAGAATCAACAACAAGTGGGACACAATCATGAAGTGGAACGACATTTATTGGATATTTCAAACTTTTTTAACAAATCAAAAACTGAAAAATTGGGCGTGCAAAATTATTCAGCCCCCTTAAGTTAATACTTTGTAGCGCCACCTTTTGCTGCGATTACAGCTGTAAGTCGCTTGGGGTATGTCTCTATCAGTTTTGCACATCGAGAGACTGACATTTTTCCCCATTCCTCCTTGCAAAACAGCTCGAGCTCAGTGAGGTTGGATGGAGAGCATTTGTGAACAGCAGTTTTCAGTTCTTTCCACAGATTCTCGATTGGATTCAGGTCTGGACTTTGACTTGGCCATTCTAACACCTGGATATGTTTATTTTTGAACCATTCCATTGTAGATTTTGCTTTGTTTTGGATCATTGTCTTGTTGGAAGACAAATCTCCGTCCCAGTCTCAGGTCTTTTGCAGACTCCATCAGGTTTTCTTCCAGAATGGTCCTGTATTTGGCTCCATTCATCTTCCCATCAATTTTAACCATCTTCCCTGTCCCTGCTGAAGAAAAGCAGGCCCAAACCATGATGCTGCCACCACCATGTTTGACAGTGGGTATGGTGTGTTCAGGGTGATGAGCTGTGTTGCTTTTACGCCAAACATAACGTTTTGCATTTTTGCCAAAAAGTTCAATTTTGGTTTCATCTGACCAGAGCACCTTCTTCCACATGTTTGGTGTGTCTCCCAGGTGGCTTGTGGCAAACTTTAAACGACACTTTTTATGGATATCTTTAAGAAATGGCTTTCTTCTTGCCACTCTTCCATAAAGGCCAGATTTGTGCAATATACAACTGATTGTTGTCCTATGGACAGAGTCTCCCACCTCAGCTGTAGATCTCTGCAGTTCATCCAGAGTGATCATGGGCCTCTTGGCTGCATCTATGATCAATCTTCTCCTTGTATGAGCTGAAAGTTTAGAGGGACGGCCAGGTCTTGGTAGATTTGCAGTGGTCTGATACTCCTTCCATTTCAATAGTATCGCTTGCACAGTGCTCCTTGGGATGTTTAAAGCTTGGGAAATATTTTTGTATCCAAATCCGGCTTTAAACTTCTTCACAACAGTATCTCGGACCTGCCTGGTGTGTTCCTTGTTCTTCATGATGCTCTCTGCGCTTTTAACGGACCTCTGAGACTATCACAGTGCAGGTGCATTTATACGGAGACTTGATTACACACAGGTGGATTGTATTTATCATCATTAGTCATTTAGGTCAACATTGGATCATTCAGAGATCCTCACTGAACTTCTGGAGAGAGTTTGCTGCACTGAAAGTAAAGGGGCTGAATAATTTTGCACGCCCAATTTTTCAGTTTTGGAATTGTTAAAAAAGTTTGAAATATCCAATCAATGTCGTTCCACTTCATGATTGTGTCCCACTTGTTGTTGATTCTTCACAAAAAAATACAGTTTTATATCTTTATGTTTGAAGCCTGAAATGTGGCAAAAGGTCGCAAAGTTCAAGGGGGCCGAATACTTTCGCAAGGCACTGTATGTGATGTTGAAGAAAACCTGTGGCCTGATGCTAGAGAGAGGCAGGATTAGCCCCTCAATTATTTGTTCGAATTACAGTATCTACTTTTAGTTTCTACCTTTTTTTTCTCATTACTGTAATTCCGTAAATTACTACAGACTATTGAAGCAAACTGCTAATTTTCATTTACCTTAAAGAATTGTTATGTTCTAAAAAATGTAATAAATCATGTGAAAGAATGTCACTCTTTTCTTTGAAGAAAATATTACTTTGTATGAAGTCACTGAAATTGTTCAAACTGTAAAGATGAAAAGTTTGTATTTTCTGTATTGGTGTTTGATGCTAGTGTTTTTACTCTCAGTGTGTTCTGAGTGACAGTGTGTGTTATCTCAGTGAGGGTTGTGCATAGTGTTTGGCTGCACTGAGCGTGTTTTGAGCCATGTGTTAAGAGTTGTGTGGCTTGGAATGAGTTTTGCAGGTGATGTGAACTGTTTAGCTCAGGTGACTGTTGGTAGTGCAGACTGTAGTTAGAGTTTTGCACATGTGACTCCAGTTGTGCCCACTGTCGTTTAGCAATCGAAAAAAACTGTAAGAAAGAAGCCTGCCAGCTACCAGCTGTCTGCATGACTATTAGCTGCTAGCTATCTCAGAGAGAGAGAGAGAGAGAGAGAGAGAGAGAGAGAGAGAGAGAGAGAGAGAGAGAGAGAGAGAGAGAGAGATGTTAAATGTCTGGTTTACTTTGACTACATCCATAATGCGTTTATTACACATTTATTAGCATTTCCTGAAAAAAAGCATTTCCTGAACGTGTTATAACAGGTCCCAACCGCATTGTTAAAGGTTAACAAAATATATCCATAGCATATCTACAGCGCATTCATGTCATGCTATGCAAGAGCTCATATTTAGGTATCTTAATAGATACATCATTACATTAACAGAGTGGTGTCATCATTTTGGCTGTTCTCAAAAGTGTGCTTCTGCCATACCAGCGTGGCAGAATCTTCAAGCACCATTGAAAAAGAAGAAGGTAAATCATGGGCCTATACCGGCCGGTGAGGGGCATGGAGCTAGTGCAGGCTATATATCTGTTACGGTGCGTGAATGAGGACCCAAAAGCGAATTAACTTAAACAGAGCTTCTTTAATTACCAAACATAGGTAGGCTCAGACGGACCGGCAGATTCCGACAGGACAAGACAAGGTTACAGCAAACATGACGACAGTCTGGTTCAGGCATGAAACACAACAAACAAGAATCCGACAAGGACAGGAACAGAAACAGAGAGCGATATAGGGACCTAATCAGAGGGAAAAAGGGAACAGGTGGGAAACGGGGTGAATGGGTAGTTAGAGGAGACAAGGAACAGCTGGGGGAAAGCGGGGGAGAAAAGGTAACCTAACAACGACCAGCAGAGGGAGACAGGGTGAAGGGAAAGGACAGAGACAAGACACAACATGACAGTACATGACAGTACCCCCCCACTCACCGAGCGCCTCCTGGCGCACTCGAGGAGGAAACCTGGCGGCAACGGAGGAAATCCTCGATCAGCGCACGGTCCAGCACGTCCCGAGAGGGGACCCAACTCCTCTCCTCAGGACCGTACCCCTCCCAATCTACGAGGTACTGGTGACCACGGCCCCGAGGACGCATGTCCAAAATTCTACGGACCCTGTAGATGGGTGCGCCCTCGACAAGGATGGGGGGGGGGGGGGAAGACGAGCGGGGGCGCGAAGGACGGGCTTGATGCAGGAGACATGGAAGACCGGGTGGACGCGACGAAGGTATCGCGGAAGAAGAAGTCGAACTGCGACAGGATTAATGACCCGAGAAATACGGAACGGACCAATGAACCGCGGGGTCAACTTGCGAGAAGCCGTCTTAAGGGGAAGGTTCTGAGTGGAGAGCCAAACTCTCTGACCGCGACAATATCTAGGACTCTTAGTTCTACGCTTATTAGCAGCCCTCACAGTCTGCGTCCTATAACGGCAAAGTGCAGACCTGACCCTCTTCCAGGTGCGCTCGCAACGTTGGACAAAAGCCTGAGCGGAGGGGACGCTGGACTCGGCGAACTGAGATGAGAACAGCGGAGGCTGGTACCCGAGGCTACTCTGAAAAGGAGATAGCCCGGTCGCAGACGAAGGAAGCGAGTTGTGGGCGTATTCTGCCCAGGGGAGCTGTTCTGACCAAGACGCAGGGTTACGAAAAGAAAGACTGCGTAAGATGCGACCAATAGTCTGATTGGCCCGTTCTGCTTGACCGTTAGACTGGGGGTGAAAGCCGGAAGAGAGACTGACGGAAGCCCCAATCAAACGGCAAAACTCCCTCCAAAATTGAGACGTGAATTGCGGACCTCTGTCCGAAACGACGTCTGACGGAAGGCCATGAATTCTGAAAACATTCTCGATGATGATTTGTGCCGTCTCTTTAGCAGAAGGAAGCTTAGCAAGGGGAATGAAATGAGCCGCCTTAGAGAACCTATCGACAACCGTAAGAATAACAGTCTTCCCCGCTGACGAAGGCAGTCCGGTGACAAAATCTAAGGCGATGTGAGACCACGGTCGAGAGGGAATAGGAAGCGGCCTGAGACGGCCGGCAGGAGGAGAGTTACCGGACTTAGTCTGCGCGCAGACCGAACAAGCAGCCACGAAACGACGCGTGTCATGCTCCCGGGTGGGCCACCAAAAACGCTGGCGAATGGAAGCAAGCGTACCCCGAACGCCAGGGTGGCCGGCTAACTTGGCAGAGTGAGCCCACTGAAGAACGGCCAGACGAGTAGGAACGGGAACGAAAAGAAGGTTCCTAGGACAAGCGCGCGGCGACGGAGTGTGAGTGAGCGCTTGTTTTACCTGCCTCTCAATTCCCCAGACAGTCAACCCGACAACACGCCCCTCAGGGAGAATCCCCTCGGGGTCAGTGGAGGCTACTGAAGAACTGAAGAGACGAGACAAAGCATCAGGCTTGGTGTTCTTAGAGCCCGGACGATAAGAAATCACGAACTCGAAACGAGCGAAAAACAGCGCCCAACGCGCCTGACGCGCATTAAGTCGTTTGGCAGAACGGATGTACTCAAGGTTCCTATGGTCAGTCCAAACGACAAAAGGAACGGTCGCCCCCTCCAACCACTGTCGCCATTCGCCTAGGGCTAACCGGATGGCGAGCAGTTCGCGGTTACCCACATCATAGTTACGTTCCGACGGCGACAGGCGATGAGAAAAATACGCGCATGGGTGGACCTTGTCGTCAGAGAGGGAGCGCTGAGAAAGGATGGCTCCCACGCCCACCTCTGACGCGTCAACCTCGACAACGAACTGTCTAGAGACGTCAGGTGTAACAAGGATAGGAGCGGATGTAAAACGATTCTTGAGGAGATCAAAAGCTCCCTGGGCGGAAACGGACCACTTAAAGCACGTCTTGACAGAAGTAAGGGCTGTGAGAGGAGCTGCCACCTGACCGAAATTACGGATGAAACGACGATAGAAGTTCGCGAAGCCGAGAAAGCGCTGCAGCTCGACGCGTGACTTAGGGACGGGCCAATCAATGACAGCTTGGACCTTAGCGGGATCCATCTTAATGCCTTCAGCGGAAATAACAGAACCGAGAAATGTGACGGAGGAGGCATGAAAAGTGCACTTCTCAGCCTTCACAAAAAGACAATTCTCTAAAAGGCGCTGGAGGACACGTCGAACGTGCTGAACATGAATCTGGAGTGACGGTGAAAAAATCAGGATATCGTCAAGGTAAACGAAAACAAAGATGTTCAGCATGTCTCTCAGGACATCATTGACTAATGCCTGAAAGACAGCTGGAGCGTTAGCGAGGCCGAAAGGAAGAACCCGGTATTCAAAGTGCCCTAACGGAGTGTTAAACGCCGTCTTCCACTCGTCCCCCTCCCTGATGCGCACGAGATGGTAAGCGTTACGAAGGTCCAACTTAGTGAAAAACCTGGCTCCCTGCAGGATCTCGAAGGCTGAAGACATAAGAGGAAGCGGATAACGATTCTTCACTGTTATGTCATTCAGCCCTCGAAAATCTATGCAGGGGCGCAGAGACCCGTCCTTCTTCTTGACAAAAAAAAACCCCGCTCCGGCGGGAGAGGAGGAGGGGACTATGGTACCGGCGTCAAGAGCTACAGACAAATAATCTTCGAGAGCCTTAAGTTCGGGAGCCGACAGAGAGTATAGTCTACCCCGGGGGGGGGTGGTTCCCGGAAGGAGATCAATACTACAATCATACGACCGGTGTGGAGGAAGAGAGGTGGCCCTGGACCGACTGAACACCGTGCGCAGATCGTGATATTCCTCAGGCACCCCTGTCAAATCACCAGGCTCCTCCTGTGAAGAAGAGACAGAGGAAACAGGAGGGATAGCAGACATTAAACATTTCACATGACAAGAGACGTTCCAGGAGAGGATAGAATTACTAGACCAATTAATGGAAGGATTATGACAAACTAGCCAGGGATGGCCCAAAACAACAGGTGTAAAAGGTGAACGAAAAATTAAAAAAGAAATGGTTTCACTATGATTACCAGAAACAGTGAGGGTTAAAGGTAGCGTCTCACGCTGAATCCTGGGGAGAGGACTACCATCCAGAGCGAACAAGGCCGTGGGCTCCTTTAACTGTCTGAGAGGAATGTCATGTTCCCGAGCCCAGGTCTCGTCCATAAAACAGCCCTCCGCCCCAGAGTCTATTAAGGCACTGCAGGAAGCTGACGAACCGGTCCAGCGTAGATGGACCGACAAGGTAGTGCAGGATCTTGAAGGAGAGACAGGAGTAGTAGCGCTCACCAGTAGCCCTCCGCTTACTGACGAGCTCTGGCCTTTTACTGGACATGAAGTGACAAAATGACCAGCGGAACCGCAATAGAGACAGAGGCGGTTGGTGGTTCTCCGTTCCCTCTCCTTAGTCGAGATGCGGATACCTCCCAGCTGCATGGGCTCAGCACCCGAGCCGGCAGAGGAAGATGGTAGTGATGCGGAGAGGGAGGCGACGGAGAGCGCGAGCTCCTTTCCACGAGCTCGGTGACGAAGATCAACCCGTCGCTCAATGCGAATAGCGAGTTCAATCAAGGAATCCACGCTGGAAGGAACCTCCCGGGAGAGAATCTCATCCTTTACCTCTGCGCGGAAACCCTCCAGAAGACGAGCGAGCAAGGCCGGCTCGTTCCAGCCACTGGAGACAGCAAGAGTGCGAAACTCAATAGAGTAGTCTGTTATGGATCGATTACCTTGACATAGGGAAGACAGGGCCCTGGAAGCCTCCTCCCCAAAAACAGATCGATCAAAAACCCGTATCATCTCCTCCTTAAAGTCCTGATACTGGTTAGTACACTCAGCCCTTGCCTCCCAGATTGCCGTGCCCCACTCACGAGCCCGTCCAATAAGGAGAGATATGACGTAGGCGACACGAGCAGTGCTCCTGGAGTAAGTGTTGGGCTGGAGAGAAAACACAATATCACACTGGGTGAGGAACGAGCGGCATTCAGTGGGCTCCCCAGAGTAACACGGCGGGTTATTGATTCTGGGCTCCGGAGATTCGAAAGCCCTGGAAGTGGCCGGTGGATCGAGGCGGAGATGGTGAACCTGTTCTGTGAGGTTGGAGACTTGGGTGGCCAGGGTCTCAACGGCATGTCGAGCAGCAGACACTTCCTGCTCGTGTCTGCCTAGCATCGCTCCCTGGATCCCGACGGCTGAGTGGAGAGGATCCGAAGTCGCTGGGTCCATTCTTGGTCGGATTCTTCTGTTACGGTGCGTGAATGAGGACCCAAAAGCGAATTAACTTAAACAGAGCTTCTTTAATTACCAAACATAGGTAGGCTCAGACGGACCGGCAGATTCCGACAGGACAAGACAAGGTTACAGCAAACATGACGACAGTCTGGTTCAGGCATGAAACACAACAAACAAGAATCCGACAAGGACAGGAACAGAAACAGAGAGAGATATAGGGACCTAATCAGAGGGAAAAAGGGAACAGGTGGGAAACGGGGTGAATGGGTAGTTAGAGGAGACAAGGAACAGCTGGGGGAAAGCGGGGGAGAAAAGGTAACCTAACAACGACCAGCAGAGGGAGACAGGGTGAAGGGAAAGGACAGAGACAAGACACAACATGACAGTACATGACAATATCAGCATCATTTTCAAAACATGGTTTGGCCTTTTGGCATATTCACTAACACTGGTATGGAAGAAGCACACTTCTGATAACAGACATAATGATGACACTATGCTGTCATTGTTATAATGCATCTATTATTAAGATACCTAAATATGAGCTCTTGCATAGAATGACATGAATGCGGTATAGGATATATTTCATGAACCTTTAATATTGTGGTTGGGACCTGTTATAACAAGCTCATGAAATGCTTATAGATGTATAGTAAATGGATATGTAGTCAATAATTACCAACTACGGTAGATATCAACTTGGCAAGTTCCCCAACGCCAGTGTATATAATGTCAAATCAAATCAAATCAAATGTTATTTGTCACATGCGACGATTAAACAACAAGTGTAGACCTTACAGTGAAATGCTTACTTATACACCTTTAACCAACAATGCAGGTTTAAGAAAAATACCCCCAAAAATAAGCAATAAAGTAAAACATAATTAAAGAGCAACAGTAAAATAACAATAGCGAGGCTTTATACAGGGGGTACCGGTACAGAGTCAATGTGCGGGGTCAATGTATTGTCCAGTTAGTGTGCATTTTTTATATGTAGAAGTTTCCATTTCTGAAGATGGACACACAGACAGTCATCCTCTGCCTGATCTTTCTGCTCCAAAAAGCAAAGCAGAGAGAGAGAAAAGAGAGAAAAAAGAGAAAGAGAAAGAGAGAGAGAAGAGAAAGAGAGAGAAGAGAAAGAGAGAAGAGAAAGAGAGACAGAGAGAGAAAAGAGAGCAAGGCGCTAGATAAAAGAGATGGAGAGAGAGAAGAGAGATAGAGATAAAAGAGAGGGAGAGAGAGGGAGGGCAAGCGGGAGAGAGGGGGAGGAGGGCAGTTGGCTATAAAACATCTGTCTTGAGTGGACTAACTTGTCAATCTCCCTGCTGCTGGATTAATGACATTAGAGACACCCGACTGGCTCACTGTGACGCCGTCACTGCGCTCTCCTCTCCTCTCTTGCTTTTTTTCTTTCCTCTCCTCCTACTCTCTCATCCGTTTCTCAATCCTCTCCCATGCTCCTCTCTTCTCTTCTCCTCTTCTCTCCATTACTCCTCCTCTCCTTTTATACCCTCTCATTTCCTCCCTATCTCCTCTAATCCCTCTTCCCTCTTTCCGCTCTCCTCTCCTCCCTATCCTCTTTCCTCTCCATCTCCTCTAATCTCTAATCTCTCTTCCCTCTTTCCTCTCTCCTCTCATCCCTATCCTCTTCCTCTCAGCAGCATATGGGTGTTTACAGTGTAATCTGAGATACAGTTCTCTTAGGGATGTTCTTTTGTCAATTTAGCAGATAAAACACCAACATCTGCTCGCCCTACTTAAAACCACAAAAGGACTACTACTCCTGTATGCAGCTTCACTCGGGACTACAAATCCCATTATATGCAGCTGCGTTTAGGACTACATTTCCCATCCACAGCTACACTCAGGACTACAGATCCCACAATCCGCAGCTACACTAAGGACTACAGATCCCATAATATGCAACTACACATGGAACGACAGATCGCACATTCTGCAGCTATACTCTGATTAACCTTTACAGGATCGGTGACCCGACCTCAGGCAGTTGAGCTAACATAGGCTAATGTGATTAGCATGAGGTTGTAAGAAACAAAAAAATCCCAGGACATAGACATATCTGATATGGGCAGAAATCTTGTTAATCTAACTGGACTGTCCAATTTACAGTAGCTATGACAGTGAAATAATACCATGCTATTGTTTTAGAGTGCACAATTATGAACATGACAATATATTAATAAACCAATTAGGCACATTTGGGCAGTCTTGATACAACATTTTGAATAGATGTGCAATAGTTAATTGGATCATACTAAAACTTTGCACATACACTGATATCTAGTGGCCATCTAGTGGCCAAAGTCTAAATTGCGCCTAGGCTAGAATAATTCATTATGGCCTTTCTCTTGCATTTTTTAAAATCTTTGTATTATCTTTTGCCAGATGTAATGTGTTATATTCTCCTACATTAATTTCACATGAGCTAGTTCAGGGCTACAAAAAAATTCATAAACATCTGAGGGTCCCTGGGGAGAGGTTTGAAAACCACTGAACTACACAACTCTAATACAGTAAACTACATTACTGTAATAACTATTTAATGAACATTACTTTGACAGTGTAATAACGTTACCTACAAACCTTATACATTAACATAATAGTTACCTACAATAATTTTAATTTATGTGATAGACTGTATTGTGATAGACAGCATTACAGGTACGGCATTAGTGAAATTAGGAAATGTAGCATCCTATCCAACTATCTTTATTTATTTAGTGGGAGGAGAGGATTGGAGGGAGGGAGATGAGGATTGGAGGGAGGGAGATGAGGATTGGAGGGAGGGAAGGAGATGAGGATTGGAGGGAGGGAGATGAGGATTGGAGAGAGGGAAGGAGATGAGGATTGGAGGGAGGGAGGGAGATGAGGATTGGAGGGAGGGAGATGAGGATTGGAGAGAGGGAAGGAGATGAGGATTGCAGGGAGGGAAAGAGATAAGGATTGGAGGGAGGGAAGGAGATGAGAATTGGAGGGAGGGAAGGATATGAGGATTGGAGGGAGGGAAGGAGATGAGGATTGGAGGGAGGGAAGGATATGAGGATTGGAGGGAGGGAAGGAGATGAGGATTGGAGGGAGGGAGATGAGGATTGGAGAGAGGGAAGGAGATGAGGATTGCAGGGAGGGAAAGAGATAAGGATTGGAGGGAGGGAAGGAGATGAGAATTGGAGGGAGGGAAGGATATGAGGAATGGAGGGAGGGAAGGAGATGAGAATTGGAGGGAGGGAGATGAGGATTGGAGGGAGGGAGGGAGATGAGGATTGGAGGGAGGGAGATGAGGATTGGAGAGAGGGAAGGAGATGAGGATTGCAGGGAGGGAAAGAGATAAGGATTGGAGGGAGGGAAGGAGATGAGAATTGGAGGGAGGGAAGGATATGAGGATTGGAGGGAGGGAAGGAGATGAGGATTGCAATCAATTAAAGCAGAAAGCTCTGGAGGTCAGGGGAAAGGAAAACTAATTCTCCCTCCATCGATTAAAATGTCTCTCTCTCTCTCTTTCTGATTCTTGTACAGCACAGTACAGCAGTGTTCACCATTAAGCAGATTGTCTCTCAGCAGCATTACTCTCTACCTGTTCATTCCTACTGTACTGACAAGCTAATAAAGCTAATCTACTCTCTACAGTGATGAAGCAGCCTAATCTAGTCATTTAGTCTGACCAAATCTATCTTCTAGCTGGACACTTCCTGGACAGTTCCAGTACAATGCCAAGCAGCTCTTGTGACATTCATCTCTGAACACACACACACTTGTGGACGGACACAATGAAAGCACCCCCCACCCACCCACCCCCCCCACACACACACACACACACACACTGACAGTTTTAACATGGCTGCAGGGGTCCATGTCTGTATGTGTCAAAGCTCCCCAACCCCCAACTCTGTGTGCCCCCTTAACCCCCCGTGGCAGTGCTTTTGCCTTTATGCATGGCCATCACATTAGCCCCTCCCCCTTTTTACCCCTGGGTGATCTGATTGTCCAGTGATTTACATGCAGACAGTGAGTGGGGCGACCTACCAGGTCCTCGTTGTTCAGGGTCGATCTAGTCACCAGGGCGAACGAGATGCCTGCCTTTCGAGCAGCGAGAGTCTGGGAAAAAGAGAGAGAGAGAGAAAGAGACAGAGAGAGACAGAGATAGGGGGAGTAGACAGAGAGAAAGAGAGAGAGAGAGCGGGGGGGGGGGGTAGACAGAGAGAAAGAGAGAGAGAGGGGGGGGGAGTAGACAGAGAGAAAGAGAGAGAGAGGAGGGGGGGAGTAGACAGACAGACAGACAGAGAGAGAGAGAGAGAGAGAGAGAGAGAGAGAGAGAGAGAGAGAGAGAGAGAGAGAGAGAGAGGGAGAGAGAGAGAGAGAGAGAGAGAGAGAGAGAGAGAGAGAGAGAGAGAGAGAGACAAGAAGAGACTAAATTAATGCAACTAAGAACCATGACACCATATTAATAATCAAACAAAATGGTTTTCTAGCACTGCAATAGGATTGTCACTGTCCTTTAGAAGCAGGGCCATGGGGGGGTCAAATACCTTCTAATGCTGAACTCGACTATCGTATCACGGTGGTGTCTGCCGTAGAAATAACTGTCTATTCCTCACTTTCAGCCGGTCTCTATAGTTGTAGAGCCAGAATCAGGATGCATTCCCAAGGATGCCATATTTCCTGTGTAATGTACAGTACTTTGACCTGAGCACTATGGGCGCTGCTCAAAGTAGTGCACACTATAGGAAATAGGGTGTTATTTGGAGTCAGCACAGAGAGATTAGCCCTTTGTCTTGTTCGCGGCCATAACAGCCAGACCAACTGAGAAGATAAGAGATGGAGCAACAAACGTCCTGGCCCCAGCCATCACAGACCCTCACGGAAGTAGAAGTGGGTTCAAATGCTATTTGAAATCTTTCAAATATTTTGAAAGGGGAATGGGGTTAGGAATTTTGGGACTATTCTATCAGTCCATTAAGCCATGCAAGCTCAGTCAAGCACAGATCAACTATTTACAAATCATGTAAAATAGTGTTTGAACACAGCTCTGTCACAGAAACACAACTCTCTGTCTGATTCAGACATCCCAGGATGTCTACTACAAAGAATGTACCTCTAGCGAGCTTCTTGTTCATTATCAAGGCCCTAACAACAAGTGAAGACAGAGAGAAATAGAACAACTTACCCAGATATATAATGTTATCATTTTGTAAAGGGCTTTGACTTACCATAGCCTGATGGTTTCCACAGACGCAATGAAAAGAAAAAGCAAGAGATGCAATTAGAAGCTGTCTGTCTGGCAGGCAGACATGGGCATTATCTCAAATGACACCCTATTCCCCATAAAGTGCACTACTTTTGACCAGGATCTGGCCTATTGTCTATATAGTGCATTACCTTTGACCAAGTTCCACAGGGCTCTGGTCAAAAGTAGTGCACTCTCTAGGTAATAGGGTGCCAGGGCCGATAGTAGTGCACTATAAAGAGAAAAGGATGCCATTTCAAATGAAGCCCTGATGTCACACAGAGAATAGCCACAGCATGGTTGAACTGAGAGATTTATAGCTAAGACAATCTGTGACATGCATTACAAGTCAGCTCTATGGAACAATTCATCTCAGTCATTTAGAGCTCTACAATCTATAGAATCATATTCTTTACATGCATTAAACCTTACAGAATTGCACTCATGCTTGGTATTTGTAGTGTTGGTCTCGGTACATGTATAGGTCCAGGTGATTTGTTTCCTGACCACATGACCTGACCAG